>NW_008481453.1:0-3745 GCF_000622305.1 Nannospalax galili
GAGGCAGGCAGATTTCTGTGAGTTCAAGGCCAGCCTGTTCTACATAGTGAGCTTCAGACCAGCTGGAACTACAGGGAGACCCTGTCTCAAAACAAAAAACCAACCAAAACAACCAACACCACATCACACCAAACCAAACTAGGTCTGGTAGTGGTTTAGATGCCTCACAGTCATCCCTGGGGCTGTGTAGAGCCTTTTAGAAGCAGTCTCCTCAGTTCCCACCACCTGCCCTGCTCTGATCATTCCCAGGAGCTTGCCCACCTGGACCCTGAAGCTCAGTGCTGTGGTTCCTGCTTACGGGGTTTGTGTTCTCCCAGTTAGGGGCTTGGCTTCAAGTAGATCATCAAGCTTTGTGACTTTTCACTGGCCAAGGCTGCATCTATGCCTTGTTCGTTGAGCGGAATTCTCCTGTCCATAGCACACAGCTGTCTCCTCCATCTTGCAGCCATGCAGAGCGAGTGCTTGGCTGCTTCCTGTGGGAAGTCTCTCTGTGTTGCTGCCCAAGAACTGAGTTCAATTAGAAGTGTTCTCAGTAGTTTACATGCAGACTTGAGGAGCTGTCCATGTTAAATGCTACATGCCAGACAAGGCTGGAAGAGAAGGCAGATCTCCATGAGATGTCAACAGTGCTGATGGGAAAGGTCGGGAGGCTCCCAGAAATGCTGTGCTCCTGTTTATTTCCAGGGCTTAGCCATGTTGCACAGGTTGATCACTGGCGCTATGAACCCCATACTAGCCTGCATCTGTCTTCTCTCATCTGTTCCCCTGAATTACTGTGCTGGCCACACAGGCCTCTGAATGCCTGGATGGGCATACCCTGAGGCCGAGCAATGAGTTAGAAATGTGTTTTCCACCAGCCTACCCAAACTGACTCGTGGAAGTGGCAGTCTGCACTTAGAACAGAGATGACCTGTCTCAAGCATCAAGTCCCTTGTGATGTGGTGGTGTTTCAGGCACAGGGCAGGGCATTTCTGCCTAGTGGTATTTTCAGGGGTTGCTTGGGTCTGAAGGGTCTGTTCTGTCTCGCTGACCTTGGCAGGTATCATCAACCCAATTGAGGCCAAACAGAGAAAGGGCAAAGGAGCTGTGGGGGCCTATGGCTCAGAGCGGACCACTCAGTCTCTGCAGGACTTCCCCGTGGTGGACTCAGAAGAGGAAGCTGAAGAGGTAACGAGAAGGTGGGGTGTGGACAGGTGACTCCTGAGCCATTTCAGACAGCTCTCTATTCATGGGTCATGGATTCTGTTGGTCTTCAGGTGTCACACACCTGCTCCATGCCAGGCTCTGGTGTTGGTTCAGCCTGTTGGACAGAATCACGTGCACAGGCAGCCCTTGTGTGGTTAGAAATGGCAGTGTGTGGTAAGAAGCACCTGGAAGGGCTGTGTTAGTGAGTAGGGGCAGGGAGTCCTGGTAGGCATGGAAGCTTTTCAGGTGAGTCAGTGATGAGCAGGCAGAAGCAGTGGGGGCAGTGAAGACACTGCCAGCCATTGGCTGAGAAGCTACGCCACTGAGGATTGTATCAGGAGGTGTGATGGGAGGGTGCATACAGCAAGGAGGGAACAGGTGGTCAGAGGTGGCCAGCCTCCTGCAGAGCCCTTGGGGCCTGGGTTTCATTTGCAGGAAGCCTTCAGCTGCCAGTCAACCTTGATTGAAGCCTCCCTTTGTCCTTGTGCTCATGAGGAAAAGCCGACACAGAGATGCTGTCAGCATTCTTTGCACTGACCTTTAGATAGGAGGGGACAGCTGGCAGGTGTCAGGCCTGTCATAGGGTTAGGTGTATGGGAGGAGAGCAGATGTGACAGTAGAGAGTGTGACAGGCAAGTCCTGGTCCTGTGGCTGCAGGGCAGGCTCTGCATAGGCCCCATACAGCCCTGGGTGTTGTGTTGACAGATCTAACGCCACACACTGGAAAAAAGCAGAGACAGGTTAAATCAGTATGAAAACATAAACTGGCAGCCATGGAACTCATTTGCAGGGTGGGACCACAAGTCCTCACGAGTGCTGGTCTCTGCTCATTGACCTGCAGAGCTTTGTGTGCCCAGGGCTTACAACAACTTGCCACATGAGGCCTGTGTAGATATTCTCATTTTAAACTGGAAGCAAGGTGTTGTGGACTTAATCCTTCATGCTTGTTCCTGAGTTTTACATAGGTGAGTTGAAGGCTAGCAGGGCCCACCTGTGACCAGTGCACAGGAAGTGGCACTTGGCTCCTCAGGGGCACCTGACTTTGCCACCTCACTACCTGTCCAGGGTGTTGAGAAGTGCTGTTGGTGGTCTGGTGTCCTACAGGCCTGGGGTGCCTGCAGCTCTGCTGAGGGCCCTGGCTGCCCCAGCTGCTGTGGGAACTGGGACCTCCTGAGGAGACTCACTATGTCATCCCTCTCCCAGGAGTTTCAGAAGGAGCTGAGTCAGTGGAGGAAAGACCCCAGCGGAAGCAAGAAGAAGCCCAAGTACTCCTACAAGACAGTGGAAGAGCTGAAGGCCAAGGGCAGGATCAGCAAGAAGCTCACAGCTCCTCAGAAGGAGCTGTCTCAGGTCAAGGTATGAGGGCCTGGGCAGGCAGAGCCAGAACCTCTCACCTGTCACCAGTGGCCATTCTCTGAAGTTCTTTGGTGTAGTAACTAGGTTATTTGTGTGGATGTGTGTGTCATTTCCCTCTTGCCTTGCTTTTGAGACAGAATCCTACCTTTAACCCAAGCTGGCCTGCAACTCACTGTTTTGCTTAGGTGGACCTCAAGCACAGAATTGTGCCCCAGCCTCCTAGGTGTTGGGATCTCCAGTGTATCGTGTGTGAGACTACTGTTCAGTTCTTACTCTGCCAAGTACCCTTTGGTACAGCAGGGTGAAGCAGACCACACTCCTGTCTTTCTGGAGCTTATACTCAGCCAAGTCACTGACACTTTTGTTACAAAAAACTCAACAGACTGGGGTGCATCACAGTTGTAGAGCACTTGCCCAACCTGTGCCAGGTCCTGGGTTCCACCCCCAAGACTGTCAAACAACACAACCTCATGTGCCTATTGCTGAGTGCAGCGCCTGGCTGGGGAGCTGCACCGCAGCTATATGTAGAGCAAGGACAGGTTGCCAGCAGTACGCAGGTGAGAAGGATGGCCATGGGCAGGAGGCAGGAGCAGGTTCTGCCCTCTTAGGGAGGTGACATTTGATAACGTGGGGCTGACTGGCTGGCAGGTATGCTGTAGTTGTGTGTGAGGTTAGCAAGTTGGGGGCAGGATGGTAGGGATGACCTCCTCCTTGTGATGGACATGTTGGTATCATAGATTGTCACTTTCCACACAGCCAGACCACAGCAGTGGCAGCTGCCTGTCTGGTTTGGTGTAGGGTAGTGAGGGTGTCTCAGAGCTCAAGCTTGTGGTCAGCGTCCTGTGCTCTGTATCAGCTCACAAGTGTGCACACTGGTTTTGGGCTGGTTGGTCTAGTCCGGGCTTCAAGGGCTAATTTGTTATAGGCGCTGTCCTGGAATTGCTCATTTTCCAAAAGTACTGCAATCAGTTCATTCCTACTCTGCCTTTGTCCTGTAACTATGAATTGTTGTTTTCTGTATAGTTTGTGTTTAAACTTAAAAAAATCCTTACTACAAGAGTAGTGTGCAGGGCGTTTTAAAGAATCAAGAAATAGAGAAGCAAAAGTACAAAAAATATTTTCCATGTTCCCAAAGATCACATTTAAGCTGAAAGTGGTGGCACATGCCTTTAATCCCAGTGCTTGGGAGGCAGAGGCAGACAGA
>NW_008481454.1:0-3761 GCF_000622305.1 Nannospalax galili
CCAGTTCCAGGGGATCCGACGGCCTCTTCTGTCCTCTGCGTGCATTGCACAACACGGGTGCACTTACGTACATGCAGGCGATATACACAATAAAAAAATAAAATATTTTTTTTAAAAAGATGTCAGTCCTCCCCAAACTGATCTGCAGACTGGATGTAATCTCAATCTCAGTCAAAAGTCTAGAAGGGTATTTTTGGGGCGGAAATTGATAAGCTATAAAATTAAATAAATGAGCATTAAGAAAAGCAAAAATAACTGAAAAAGAACAATGCTAGAATTAACATATTAGATTTCAAGATTAATTAGAAATATACTAATCAAAGCAGCAGAAATCTGTATGATAGATTAATGATACAACTATACAGAATGTAGAAATAAAACCAAAAATATATGGCTCACTGGGTGTGGTGGCACGTGCCTTAAATACCAGCCCTGGGGGGTTGAAGGGCACCCACTGGCGGATCTCTGTGAGATTGAAGCCAGCTTGGTCTACCTAGCAACTTCCAGGTGAGCTGGGACTAAGGGAGACTTTGTCATATATATATGGCTAATTGATTTTCAGCAAAGGTGCCGAGACAATCTAATGCAGAAAGCTTTTCCACAACCTGAGCTGGAACAACTGAGGCTTCCACAGGCAAAGAGCAACTCAAAATGTATCATAGGCTTAAATGTAAAATCTAAAGGCACTACTTCCACAGAAAAGCATGGGAAAAAAAAAAATCTATGTAACCTTGGACTAAGAATTCTCAGCTATAAAACTAAAAGCATAATCCACAGGGGGAAAATAAACTATAGTGCATCACAATAAAAGTCTGTTCTCAAGATCCCAAGACAAGAAAACAATAATGATGAAGAGAAGTGTGCAACGCGCACACCCGTGGGAAGCCTGGATGCTAGAAGACAGAGGTCTTTTAAAATTCAACTGCAAAAACACAACTATTTGAAAAGTGGCCAAAGACCTGAAGAGACATAATACCTAATAAAATATACAGGAGGCAATAAGCACATGAAAAGTCTCAGCATCAGTCCTGAGGAAAGGCAATTCATTTGTGTGTCACAGGACATCTTTCCAGCTTCCTTCCATCTACATCTTTCTGACAGTCTTCCATTCCTTACCCAAATAAACAGAAGCAACTGAGTGTTACTCTGTGCTCAATTTTTTTAGTTCTAATTAAAATAATAATTAATACTTGTATATGGATTTCCATATGCTAGGGACTTTGGTGTCCATTTACAGACCAGGAAACTGAGACACAGAAAGACAAGTTTGTCTAAATTCACATACTAGTAACTCACAGAAGCAGGGTTTGAAGTCAGGGAGCTGGCTCCTAATTACTACAATTTTGCCTCTCAGCTTAGGGAAAATTAACTACATAATCTGTATCATGATTTATTAAGTATCTGCATTTTTAAAGTCTGAGATAAGTTGATTCTTAGATATAAAATTAGTAAATGAGTCTGAGTTCAGAAAAATCTAATCAAGTTCTCAATTTTATTTCAATAACATGTGAAAATAGATTATTAAGTTTTATATAATTTGACTAAAGATGAGAACTTTAAAATTAAATTTCTCAAAAAAAAATTCTGTGGAACATTTTTACATATTTTATTTTTTAAAAGTTCTCACTGTTGGTTTTGGCTTTCAGGAAAATACTGGCATACATAAGACATATTACAGTGACACTTTCTATAATTCTATAGCACTTCTGAAAATGGTGACATGGGAGAGCGTAGAGTACTTGCCTGGGTTCAACCACCAGAACAGCAAAAACTAAAATGTTGACATGGATCTGTATTTAGTATATGGAATGCATACATGATAAGCTAAATCAAAAGAAGCAATAAAAACAGCATGCAAGGTATAATTCTAATTCCCTTTTAAAGGTCTTAAGCTTATTTTTATGGTAAACATGTTTTGGAGGGGTTGTTTTGCTTCTCCCTATGCAGTCCTGGCACTCACTATGTAGTGCAGGCTGGCCTCTAACTTGGGATTCTTCTAGCTCAGCCACCCAAGTGCTAGGATTACAGGTGTGCACCACCAAGCCCAGCTGTTATAGCCAGCATTTAAATATGGTTATTAGGTGGCAAGATTACTGGTAATTTCCCCTTTCTACTTTAAGCTTTTTTCATAACACAATTTTTTAATGGTTTTTATATTTCAGAGATGATTTTATTTAAATTATTATCTAAGCCACAAAACAACTATATTAATACAGTAATTATATAATTAATGATCCTGTCTCATAAATATGAAAGTACCAAAGGAAAACAGCACATCTCAGAAATACCTTGAATAACTTGTGACTCTAAATTTGGTCATGTTCTGAATTTCTTATGTGTTATTTTCTCCAAAAAGTACATTATTTGATAAAGCTGTTTCTGATCTGGGTAGTTGTAAGCAGCAACAGGATATAACAACCATGTCTAATATTATTAGATTTTGAGCCTCCTATAAGGATAATTTAGTACTCTTCCCTCATGTAGTAAGAGTTTAAATGTGGTATTTTAAGAGTTTTCCTTGGTACCAGGCATTTTATTAAGTACAAGATCCTGTACCTCTTTCTGGTTCTAGAAAGAGGAATGCCAACACATGCTAAAAATGGGCATTTCTGCAAAAGATTACATAACATTTTGGAGGACAAAAAAATAGCAAACAGAATAGATACAAGAACACCACAAATCTTAAAATGCATCCAGTTTTATAATAAACCAACTGGACATCCTTGCATATCATTTTTTATAAAAGAAGAGGCTTTAAGATTAGGTGATCAACAATTGCAAACATTTGGTAAACACCTGTATTTAGAACCATTATAGGAAAAATATTTTCAAATGGGCATATTCATTTGCTTTCTGCTGCTGTGATAAAACATTTGACCAAAATAACTTGGGGAGGAGGGGTTATTTCATCTCACACTTCCAGGTCATAGTCCATCATTAGGGAAAGTCAGGGCAGGAACTCAAGCAGAAACCATGGAGGAACAGTCAGTGCTTGCTAGCTCACTCGCCAGCTCATGCTCAGCTAGCTTTCTTATACAGTCCAGGACCACCTACCTAGGGATAGTACAACCCATAGTGGGCTTGGCCCTCCTGCATCAATCATCAATCAAGACAACAATCTCTCACAGATATAGCCACAGACCAATTTGATCTGGACAATCTGTCAATTGAGGCCCCCTCAGATAATTCTGGGCTGTATCAAGTTGACAGCCGGAGCTAACTAGGAGAATAGGTGAACAACGTGCTTTTCCTGTGATGTGACAACAGATTTTTAAACATTCTAGGTAGCTGTAAACAAAGCAAGTTAAGTTCAACATCGAGGTCATGATATAGTACATTGATAGCCCAGTAGATCTGAATGAAATGTTCAAGTTTTAGTAAAATAGATCATTTTTTTTAATAGTTCAAGGCAGAAAGATAATAAAAGGGATTTTAAAAATATAACTTCAGGTTACTACGGGAGAAATATGTAAAAAAGGGGTTAAAGGGGAGGGGAGAAGAAGGGCTATATAAAGAACTATGGGAATAGAGGAGGAAAAATTCTTCAGATACGCAGTTTAAAAAAAAAAAAAAAAGCCTTAAGTACAGAAAGAGCCCTACAGGGATGGAAGAAAGCTTTTCCAGAAGCAATACAGTTATTAAATGAAAATCCCAATGCCAGAAGTGGGTTGCCCCCCTATGAGCTGTTGGCCTGAGGGGCCCTAGAGGTTCCCAAAACAATAAAGGCCACTGCCAATAATGTTGGTTGTACACCAGAAGTG
>NW_008481455.1:0-3773 GCF_000622305.1 Nannospalax galili
ACAGCCTCTTCTGACCTCTGTGGGCATTGCACGACACAGGTGCACTTGCCTACATGCAGGTAATACACGCATACACACAAAAATAAATAAATAAAATTAAAACAAGAACACCCAATAAAGTAAATATGAATTAAAAGAAGTCTAAAATAACAAATAATTAAAATATGGTCTTCTTATTAGAATACAGCATCTTAATCTTCACACTGGTCTTGTGATCACAAAAATATTAATTTGCCCAGGTTACACATTAAGCTATAGTGATCAAGTCTTTACTGTCCAAGAAGGCAGTATGTAAATATGAGGCCAATAAAGTAATCAAAATAAATGGATATAATTTGCTTTTTTCTTAACAGCTGTGTAATATTCCATTGTGCAAATGTACCATGTTTTCATTATCCCTTCATCAGTAGATAGGCACCTAGGTTGCTTCCATCTCATCTTCTGGTTATTGACTAGAGCAGCGATGACCATGGATGAGCAGGTATCTCTATAGTAGGATAAAGAATCCCTTGGTTATATGCTCAAAAGTGGTATAGCTGGCCTGTATGTAGATCTATTTCTAGCTTTTGAGGAACTGTCACACAAATTTCCATAGTGGCTACTCCAGTTTGAACTCCTACCAGCAGTGAATTAGTGTTCCTTTTACCCCAAACCCACATCAGCATTTGTTATTTTGTTTTTTTTTTTTCATTATGAATCACTCTGATTAGAGTGAGATGAAATCTCAAAGTAGTTTTAATTCACATTTCCTTGATGGATCAGAATGTTGGGCATTAAAAATTCATATTTCACATTTCTTTATTTCATTTTTTGAGAACTCTTGTTTAGTTTCATGCCTAATTAAAAAATTTTAATTGAATTTTTGTGAATTTTATATAATATATTTTGATCATATTTAGCCCCTTCCCCTACTATTACTGGGGCCAAGAACTTGTGGCTACACAGCCATAGGATCTAGGAGAGAACTTACTATTATTATTCTGCTAAATAGACATAGAATTAAACAGACTTTTAAGGCTTGCTATATATCCACATTTTAGTGACTCTCTCACCCCTCATTAGAGAAGCTTCCTTCTGCAGTAGATGGTGATTAGTTCAGAGATTCACAACTGGTCAAGGTACAGAGAATAAGATACTGAGGGATGCTTAGCCCTAAATAAAACATCTCTATCACACCCCTCCTTGCAAGGCTCAAGGCTCATTGGGTAAGAGGTGAGGATGCTGAGATCCAGAGGTTGTGGATGAGTACAGGGAAACAGCGCTTTCCAGACACAACAGGAGGTGTACGGAGGAACTCACGGTGACTGTGACAGCAGGCACAAGACCTGAATGATCTCAAGCAGACAAGATCCCAGCACAGGCAGGTGAGGCAGGCATGAAGGCCACTCCTAGCTGAGGAACTATTGGCAATTAGTAGCCACTGGGGAGACAGAATCCCTTTTTTTAGGGATGTGGCATGCTCTAGTGGATGGCTACACACCCACGAGTACATGGGCAACACAAACTGCAGTCAGTGAGGTTTTTCTTTTTAAAAAAGACAGGCTTTTGGTGGGTAGAGAAGAAGGGTGGATCTAGGAGGAGTTACGGGAGGGGTGAACATGATATAAACACATTGCATAAAGTTTTCAGAGATAATAAACAATGAGAAAGAAAAAATAAATTGTAATCTAGATTCTGTATATGGCAGAAAACATAAGATAAAAATGATCCATAAAAATAAGTCAGTATAAATATTTATACATTTAAAACTCTATTAAGCAAAAATTATTATCAAAATTGAAATATCAACATAGTGGAGAAAATACCACTGCACCTCTTGGCACCATATTTTATAAAAGAGAAAAGTCCATTTTAATATTTGTTTGTATTGAAAAGCTAAATTCTATTTTGAAAATAAAAGAATCAACTTTAAATGGCTAGTCATCATTAACTTAATATTAAAGGAGACATGAATTATTTGCTTTGGAAAATACTGAGAGGGGCCATAAAATACAAAAAACTAGCACTTTAGAATTAGAAGAAACTAAAACTATTAAGAGAAGCCAGGAATTAAATGCCAGCAATAAAATATTATGTCCTTAAAATAGACATGAATGGCCTCAAAACACATGACAATAACGACTTTCAGTGTAGAGAGTCTGTATTGCTTCTGTTTGTGACCAATAGCATCTCTCCAGAACACAATTCACAGATGCATTTCCATATGACATTAGGTGAATATGAAATTCAACTAGGATGAGGTAAATCTATAATGCCAGTAATTATCGTGAGCTACTCAATCCTTTGCAGAATGTTAAGGATACAGAAACTCTCTCATTGAAAATCATATTAAAGAAGATTAAAAATCTAGAAAAAACACAATCCAAAGTAAGTTAACATGTATGTGAAGAAATCTACAAACATTTCTGAGAAATATTTGAAACCCCGTCTCAAAAAAACCACAAATAAAATTAAAATTAAAAATACATGTAAAGATCATTATCTAGAACATTATTTTATCACCCTAAAAACATAACTTGATAAAAATCTATTAGTAAAAATTATAAAAATTTACACCATTGAACATACAAATTTGTAAACAAAATGGCAATATAAACAAATTGGACATAATATGACAAAAATATAATTGTGATAAACGGTAAAAATGGGCAGTGAAGAAGAGAGAAACTGTGTCGTGTATCCATTATTCCTAATCCCTCACTGCGTGACAACTGCCATGAGAAAATTGAATCCATAGCATTCCGGGACGGAGCTTCAAGCGCCCATGAATCCAGAAAGTAGTAGAAAGAAGAGTATTAAGATGGGACGTTGCTAGTGTGAGGGAAGATGTGCCCTGCGCTGGCGGCAGAATGCAGCGGTCAAGGCAATACAGAGCCAGAAAAAAAATCAACAGTGTTGCTAAAAGGGAAAATGCTTTTAATGTTACATGAAAAATTCTGGAGAAAAGCCATGTATAGAAGTAAATTGCCATTACTTAAAATCTGCACAATTTAAAGACTGGATGGACGCATGGAAAAACATTAAAGTGAATGACTTTAAATTTGAGCCTTATTTGTTGCAGCATTTGTAATACTATAGAACTAAAGATTGTCAGTTATTTTCATTAATTTCTCTTTTGTATAACAGAAGCTCACAAAGGACAACTCAATTTCTATTTTTTCAAATACAGTTTAATTAGACACATATTTACAACTTTGTTTAAGGCCAATTTTGCCCTATAACTGCAGATAGCATTTAGTGGAGACTGAACGGCACACACAACTTAATTATATGTATCATCTGGCTGCCAAGCTAAGTTACAGACACACTTTGATGATCCCTGATTTTAAACAGTGACCTGAGCCATCAGGATAAAATGAGCCATTTCACTAAGGACATATTAGGTGTGTTTAGTGAGTACAATAACAGTATAATCCACTATGGCAACTCATTGTATTTATGTGATTCATACCACGACACAAAGTTAAGAAGCACTAAATAGAGAAATAAACCACTCCTGATACTGTTCAGGTAATAAATTCATTTTATGCCTTATATTTTGGCCTCTAGCCTTTTGTATCACAGACAGGAAAATTGGAGAACCCTAACAACTCTTCCAAATCAGTATCCTCTTTAAATTATGTGACGACAGATGAAGTGGCCCACTAGCAAATTGCTTCACAAAACTGGACTTGAAAAGTTTAAGTTAAATGGCTTCACTAAGAAAATTGGGTCCCATTGCAGAAGAGGAGGCAGAAAGATTGTAAGAGCCAGGGCTGTTTCATGAACACAGG
>NW_008481456.1:0-3780 GCF_000622305.1 Nannospalax galili
TGTGGTGGCACACACCTTTAATCCCAGCACCTGGGAGGCAGAGGCAGGCAGGATGGATCTCTTGAGTTCAAGGCCAGCCTGTCTACATAGTGAATTCCAGGCCACCTGGTAGCTACAAGGAGACCCTGTCTCAGAGAGAGGGGCAGGGGAGGGGGAGGGGAGAGAGACAGAGACAGACAGAGGGGGGAGGAGGGAAGAAGGAGGGAAAGAAAAAACCTTAATGGTTAATAAGTGTAGCACTTGTTGCTCATGCAGTACCCACCCACTGGGCCTTTGTTCTGCCCCAAGGCTGGACAGCCGAAAAGCTCACCAGGGGTGGCACTGGGTCCATGCCTAAGAACTTCTTCCCAGTAAATGTGGAAAATGTTCATTTATTATCTCATTTGGGCCATTCTGCAGTTTGGTGACATAGTTGTACGTGAAACAAATTTAACAAAATTGGATTTATTTATAGGTCTATAGGTTGAATAATGGTCAATATTTGAATAATGGTCAATAGGTTAAATAAAAATATCTTGTATGTTGAGCATTTTTGGAGGGTATCTGATATTTGGCAGATGGCATACATTATAATTTGTGTATAGTTTACTGCTGATTAATTTTATAATTAAATTTTCTAGAAGATGAGTATATCTTTTCCACGATACTCCAAAAAGGCGCTTTCTCCTTTCACCACTAATTGTAAACTTCATAAACATGAAGCAGTTTTAATTCCTATTTTATGATGAAGGTAATAATCTTACTATAAATGTGATTTAGCCCAAGTGAAGGTTGACTGATTCTGTTGAAACCGAATATTTCAGTCAGTGCTGGACGAGATGATGGTGGAACAAACAGACCTGGTGCGACTGCGAATGGTTCGAATGTCCAATGTGCCAGACACACTTTACATGGTTAGCAATGCTGTGCCACAGTGTTGCCACATGATCAGCCACCAGCAGATCAGCAGTAACCAATCAAGCCCTCCCTCAGTTGTAGCCAATGAAATTCCAGGTAAGGCAGTGCCTTTTATCAGGCAATTACATTTACTGAATAATCTTACTTCTTTTGTAATTGTTTTTGTTTTAATCCCTTTACATACACTGACTCTTTGCACTTTTCCGAACTTTGTTCTCCATGAAGAATACTTATGGGGGGGATGGAGAGATGGCTCAACAGTTAATAGCGCTTTCTGCTCTTGCAAAGCACCTGAATTAGTTTCTAACACCCACATGGTAGCTGACAACCATCTGTAATTCCAGTTCCAGGAGATCCAATACCTCTTATGGCCTCCACAGGCACCAGGCATACACGCAGTGCATACACATGCATACATGCAGATAAAACACTCATAAAATAAAAATGTTTCTTAATTCTGTAGTTAAGAAATACTTAGAAGCTAAGATTTTTGTCTTATTTTATATTAATAAGACTGTGTTTGTTTATTTTGACATGGTATCTTACCATGTTGTTCAACTGGCCTAAAATGTGTGGCCTCAAATAATCCTTCTGCTTCCAGCTGTCAAGTAGCTGGGATTACAGGTGTGTTCCCCCATGCTCGTGTATATAATTTTTAGTGACTGTAGGCTTTTCAGTTTAGCCCTGGGTTTTTCAGCTGTTTCTAATTTTAGGACTAGATAGTTTTACTTAATGGGAACTATCCTTTGTCTGGAAAGGTATTTCTGTAAGGCTCTTTTGGAGGCTTGTGTGATGGCACACACCTGTAATCCCAGAATTCAAGAGGGAAAGGGAAAAAGATCACGTGTTCAAGGCCAACCTGGGTTACATATTGAGACCCTGTCTCACAAAAAAAAAAAATATCCTTCAGGAAGTAATTTTGCTTACCTCTGACCCCTTCTCTACAATATGATTGCTAGCTTCCTGGAAATCCCATCTTCTAACACTTGAAGTTTATTGTAGCTTGGGCTACTGTCTTATTATGAATTGGCCATAGATTGATATATAATGATTATGTTCAAACACAGTGGTGATTAGTGGTGAGAAACTTATAGCCAGCCATTGCAGGATTGAGAATATACCCAACATCTGTAGCACTGTAAATATACCATTCATTTCTGCCTAGAAAAAAGACACAGTGACAGAACTGCTCACTGAATCCATACATTTCATTCTTGAACCGTTCTCTCTGATCAGTTATCAGATTTGATTAATACGTATTTACTTTATCTATTGGATAATAGTATCAACAGAGATTTCTTTAGCCAGTTGTACAGTTTTTGGGTTTTGGGTTTTTTAGGGGGGGATTCTTTTGTTTTGTTTTTGGTCTTTTTGAGACAGGGACAGTCCCAGCTGTCCTGGAACTCATTGTGTAAACTAGGCTGGCCTTGAACTCACAGAGATCCATCTGCCTGCCATGCCCATCTTCAATTGTACAGATTTTGAAATTTTTGTATAGTACAAAGCCTGAGTTAATGCAGGTAAATATCAGAATAATTTCATCTTAAAGTTTTATCTCAGAAGCCAAAATATTCACAAGTATGAATGATCAGGAAAATTAAACTTGTCTTTGTCATTTAACTAATGAGGCATGGTCCTAAGCAGGTTCTTTCCCGTTCTTTCCCAACATACTTAAGGAAAGGCTATGTAGCTTATTGGAGGAGGCTCAATCTGGCCACTTGTTTATGTGATTTTAGAGTGAACATTAATTTCCTCATCTGTGAAATGAGGATATAATGTCTCCTTTCTAGGGTCATTTTGAGAATTTAATGATGTACCATGAATATATTCTTAGGAGTCTGCTTGGCTCAAAGCAAGCCCTCAGTAAATTCTACTTCCCCTCCCCCACAAGAATAACAGTTGCCACTTCAGCAGTTATATCATAAATATTACAGGTTCGTATATATCTGCCTCAAGCCTTTTGGCTAACAATCTCAGCTCAGGTTCCTAACTGGTATCCTTGCCTCTCCTGTTCCTTCCACTCTGTCCTTTTCCCCCAGGGTTAACATACTTTTCAGTAAAAGGCCAGATTGTAAGTGATTTAGGCTTTGTGAGTCATAAAGTTTCTGTTGTAGCTGCTCATTGCTCACACAACTATATATGTTGATACCCAAATGAACAAGTATGGCTGTGTTCCAGTAAAACTCCCACTTACAAAAGTAGGTAGCTACTCAGAGTAACCTCATGCCAGTTTGCTTTCTCCTGTGTCAGGCAGTTTCAGAGTACACTTAACACAGGGTCATGGCTCTGGTCCTGTCACCTCCCTGTGCACCCGACTACCTGGTTTGCACAGAATACGGTTTTAAAGTGCTTATCTGTCTTCTGCCCTTAACACTCTTCCAGTTTGTACCATTGAACACTGATTTCTGTTGGCAAGCCAGCTTTTTGTGTCATGCATATGCATGTCTCACTTGCATATTTTATATACAATCTGTTTTTCTGCTCAGAAAGCCTTCCTCTCCCACTTTCTTTCCTTATCTGATTTCCAAAACCCTCATTCTTGAAGACTCTTTGGGGTTCCTTTTGCCTATGATTAAGTCTTTCCCACTTGCCTTGAGTCTGGCCTAGGTGTGCCTTCCTACAAATCTTTCTGTCTTAATTTTTAGCATTTCTGACCTTGTATTATACTTTTTATTTAATTCACAGCCACTAAAGCCAGAATTTTCTGAGTTATTTGCCTAATTGTTTATGGTGCTGGGAATTGAACCCAGGGCCTCATACAAATTAAGGAAGCACTGTCTCACTGAGCTACATCCCAACCCTAATGATGAATATTTTTATTTTTATTTTTTTTAATATTTTATTATTTTTATGTGTATGCACACATTACCTGCATGTATGTAA
>NW_008481457.1:0-3782 GCF_000622305.1 Nannospalax galili
TTTTTTTGTGAAGCAAACACAGAGAAAAGAAAAGGGAAATCTCCCATCTGCCCTAGCTCTACTATTGTGAATTTTGTCAACATTATGTAAAACTGCTGAGACAATAATTAGCACATTCCTTGGCAAAATCTATAATTTTCAATTTATTGTTATTTCAAAATGTTTATTGTTTTATGTGTGACTGTTTAGGGATTTTCACTAATTCTTTTTTAAATACATTTTATCGAATTTTTGTGCATTTCATATATCTTAATCATATTTAGGCTTCCTCCCCCATCTGCACCCCCTGACAGTCCCATCAGCAGGATTTCATCTGTCATATGTTAAGACTTAGTTAGTCAAGTTTGTGTCCTCAGATGTCCCTCAGTGCGAGTTCACCCTCTGGAGCCTGGTCAGCAAATCTAGTGTCAGTCCCTTAAAGATCAATTCTTCCTCACCCAGCAGCGATCAAATGCCAATAGTTCCTCAACTAAGACTAGGACTTCTTGCCCATTTCACCAGTTCTGTGATGGGTTTTTGTCAGGGTTGAGATGGCATGGGTCTTGTGCATGCCATCACCATTGCTGTAAGTTTATATGAGCAAGGTCCCAGCCATCTGTGAAACTCTGTTCTCTTGTGGTATTCTCTTTTCATTAATTCTTCTAAAGTAAAGTTGACTTAAACTTTTTGGTTCACAGAGATATATGATAGATATGCATGCTAATATATAATATGATGTATAGGTATCAGTAGTCATCATTTAAAGGGGGTAATGTGATATTTATAACAGGTCTAATCTATAGGCAGACTTAACAAATCAGTTTTCTGTTTTGTGACCTTCTAGTGGTAAATTTTAAGAAAAATCTCAAGGTTGCTACCAGAGAGGATAATTTAGTATTTTGTAGAATGATTCATTTTCTACCATGTTCGCTTATTATATTCCTCCCAACTATTGTTCCTACAACTAAATAGGTAATTATACATTGTGACTATGGTGAGAATGATTTTTGTTCCAAATACACCCAACTGTGAATATGTTTCAACCTGTTCCAAAATAGGGTATTCTCTTTTTTGGATGCTGCATTGAAGGATTCAGAAGCATTTCAAAGCCATCACTCCAAGCCTTTGAGAGATGCCTCAGCCATTATAGGTTGAGCCCTGTTACCTGTTGTCAGTGTAGGAGATTATCCAAGTACAACATATCCTCCTAGTACACAGAGAATGAAAGTTTAAACACACTGGAGTCAATGTTTCAATGTTGATTAGTAGGTACTAGAGTCTTGCATACTCACTTAGTCAAAGCAGCCATCCAAAATGAAAAAGAAGCCATTCTCTCTTAAAAAGAAATCACATACCAAGGCAAGGATGGAGCTCCTTCAGTGCCTGAAAATTTTCCAGGAATCTTTCACTGCCTCGCATCTCTACTCAACTCTGCACATGTGTAGTTCTCTTACTGTAGATGCCATTCTTCCTTTTAGTAGAACAGTGGCCCTGTAACTGTGCATTTCCATCCATAGAGCCTCTTGAATATCAACTGAAAACGTGAGAGGGATGATTCAGAGTGAACCCAATTTAAAGAAGGGAGAAGCAGCATCACAACTGATTGCAAATCTCAGTCAATGATGGTCAGGACAAAAATGCTATCTAGCTAGAAAACAGCCAATGTGTAGAAGCTATTCTTAGAAAGCTCAAAAGATTGTCATGAAATGGTTTTGTCTGCCTCAAAGTCTATGTGCTATATTTTATACTCCCGTCTAATGTGTTAGGTATCAGTGCATTAGGAGATGGGTCTTTAAAAAGATAATTAAAATGTGCCTATAAGAAGAATTAGGACACAGGTGTGAGCTTCTGTGTAAATAAAGAAGTTCACGTATACACAAAAAGAGCTAACTACCTTCAAACCAAGAACAGGAGGCCTCAGTAGTGAAGGGTTCTACGAACATCATTATCTCAGAAAAAGTTTGAACTCCAGAGATGGGAAAAATAAATCCCTGTTCTAGAAGCGACATCATTTGTAGTACATCATTATTCCAGGCATAAAAAACTAATATAGCCATGCAAGAAAGGCAGTCTACATCTATTATGTTAGGAAGAAATATCACTGCCAATCCCTAAAGCTCAGCTGTATGAGACTATCTTGTCAATATATGTTTGGAGGTAGACAGAGATGCTCACCGAAGCTTCCAAGGGTCTTTCCCCTTGCTCTCAGGGATCACAGCACTGGCTCCACTGGACCTCATTCAGTTCTTGCTCCACTTTTGCCACATCCTAGCATGTTTGTTTTCTTTCTATTTTATTTTATTTTATTTTGCTATTAAAATGCTTTGTGTTCAGCACAAATTAGCACTAATAGTTCAGATAGAAAAATGTCATGTTCCAGTTATGGTAGTTCAGAGCAGGTTTGGTGACCCAGTCTGGCTGTGAGGAGAGTTTGCATCACGGTTTCAGTAATTACCTCTTGACATCCTTTTACCATTTTCATTGACTTTGCTTATAAAAAATTCTATTATATTCAATGTCGATTTTTACTAATTCTAATGAAAACACAGAATACTTCTGCATGAATAGGTACATATAAGTGGAGTGTACATATAAATGCAGTATACATTTTAAAAGTAAGAGCCTACTTAGCTGGACATAGTGTAACATGCCAATAATTTCAGCATTTGGGAGGGCAGGGCAGGAGGATTGTGCCTTTGAAGTCAGCTAAACTACAGTGAATCTTTCATAAAGAAATAGAACAACTCAGCATCATAACATTAAGGTAACAACAGAATCCTCTCAATACAGTCAAGATCAAAATATCTTGAAATTAGTATGGAAAACTTTCAGATAAAATTAGAATAGAAGAAAATTAGCAGTGCACATTTTACTTGATGTTTCCAGAAAGATTTATCACTTAAGAGATGCAAATCTTAAATACATACAGATTCAAAGCAGCTCATATTTCTATTATTATTATACTTTGCTGTTATATTTAACCATCTACTTGGCTTGCAGTTGGCTCATTCAGTCTATGGTTTCTGCATCCATTTGGGTAGAGGATATCTGAAATATAATTCTGTATCTATACTGAATATGAACAGTCATTATTTCCTAAACAATACAACATGTCCACTGTTTACATATTAAATATGATACCTGTATATTCTGTATATGTAAATATGTGTTTCATGACATTTTACATAAAGGGCTCGAATATCTAAGGATTTGGATATCCTTGTAGATTCTCTGGGAGATTGTCTTATCAGAAATCCTAAAAGCTAAGGATGTAACTCGATGGTAGAGTTTTAGCTTGGAGTAAGCAAAGCCCTGGGTTCAATCCCAGTACTACAGAAAAATGTTTTTTGAAAATCTCATTAAGAATGTTTGCCGTCTCATTCCCTGCCACTTGTTTTCTATGTTATAGATACAAATTAGCTGAATACAACAAAATGTCAAATTCTCTACATAAAATAAAGTTTGTTTCATATATACCTCGCAATTTCCAAAATCCTATGTACATATATTGACGTTATGAAGAAAATAACATATTTCAACTGGCATGCAGAACAACGAATTCTTCAGTCATATTAAGACTTTAGATAAAATAGATTTCACCTAAATACACTTCTACTCATAAGAAAAACCCTAGTTATCCTGCATTTAACTGAGCTCCGTGACTTTGAGATAGCATAACTTGGAATACTCTACATGTAGTATGTCTCTTATCATATAGAATAACGGAATTTTTTTATGTAAACAAGTGTATCGCCTGCATGTATGTGAGTGCACCTGTGTCATGCAATACCATGGAGGTCAGA
>NW_008481458.1:0-3693 GCF_000622305.1 Nannospalax galili
ATGACATGGGTGCACTCACTTACATGCAGGCAATACACTCATACACATAAATAAAATTTTAAAAAGAAAGAAAGAAAAAAAGATACCTGTAAAGGCCAGGCCAGACATGGTAGCACATGCCTTTAATCCCAGCACTCATGAGTTCAAGGCCAGGCTGGTTTATATATTGAGTTCCAGGCCAAACAAAATAGAAGATACTTCTAAAAAGCTTACATGAATGGGGGCTGGAGAAACAAGTCAGCAGTTAAGAGCATTCTGCTGCTGCTCCAGAGCACTGGAGTTTGGTTCCCAGCACCACAATGAAGCCCAAAGCAATAGAAAAGTTCCCTAGGGCAACCTGAAGACTGAGACCTGCCTGCCTTTTGCCATCTGATAGAGGCCAGTGCATAGACCAGGAGGAAGAGAGCCAAAGAAGCCAGAATAGCAAGTCGACCTAGCCCAACCTCCTCTCTGAACTAGAGGCTGTTATACCAAAAACATGCACTGTATTCAACAGTTAAGAACACCTTCAGAGAGGATGTAAAAGACAGGAAGGTGTCCCAGAATGAATCCCACCCCCAGATTACCAGTTTCTCATGGGTGACTCCAGCTCCTGGGCCCTCCGTCACCTTCTCTCTAAAATAAGAATTAAGTCTATCTGTATCTAAGTTATCTGTGTTCTATTCAAAATAACAGGAGGACCGCATTAAGAAAATTCCATGAGCTCACTCTCCATGAGATCCCTTGCAACCCTGTGTTACTAGAAAGTAGGAAAATAACAGAATCCTGTATCTAATCCTGTGCCTTTGTCTTTAACAGAAGAGAGGTCTCAGGACCTCTTGCTTCAGTTGAAGTGGCACACTGGCTTATAATATTGTAGTGGATGTTTATCTGGAGAGCTATTCTTTCTCTTAAAACAAAGACTGATTCAGCTAGTTCCTACTCTGTGCCCGGGTTTGTGCTTACTGCATCCCCATCAGCTACCAAATTTCACAGAAAGCCAGGCCCTGCGGCAGTGGCTCTGGTCTTCAGAAGCCTGAGGGGCTGTGCCAAGCACTCCTGTTCTCTTCCTCCTGTGTCTGTTGACTTTGTAAAGTATCCAGTCCTTTGTCCAGACATTAGGTTATGACTCTGTCAAAACAGCCCCAATACTTGACCAAACCACATCAGGTTACCCAATGGCCTTTTAACAGTTATGACCTTAGCCTAATTTTACCCTGCTCTCTGAATAGTAGATTTAGTCAGAACAGTTAGTATTCACAAACACCAACCTGGAGTTAATGTGTGGTACAAATCACAAATAAGGAGGGTTCACTTAGGCTTAGCAGACCCCCACCCCTGGAGACAAAGGAGTTATCTACCCAGCTCCGCTCAGACTTGGAAATGTGTTTTACATTCTGTGTGACCATCTGTGTAGGTAGGTAGGGGTATAAGGGCAGCAGGACATTTGCCTAGGGCCTTAATGCCTACAGACCTGTATTTTTCCCGGTTAAAAGCATTGGTCAGTACACTCATGTGAGATTCCACGTAGAACTTCTAAGCAAGATACTTCGAACACAGTCATGCATTGCTCAATGATGGGGATGAGTTCTGAGAAATGTGTCATTAAGCAATTCCATCCTCATGTGATCAGCACACAAACCTAGATAGCCTACCTCACGTCTAGCCTATGAAGCATATATGTGTGCATCTGTGGCATAGCCTGCTACTCAAAAGGCTATGATGGGCAAAATGATGTCAATCAAAAAAAAATGATGCAGTCAAGATCTCAGGTACACACAAGAGACTGCTGCTGGTGTAACAAAGTATTGTTTTGCAATAAACTTCAGTCTTTGCAAGCAAAGCACTACATTCTAAGATGATAGCAACAGGGCTCGCAAGATGGCTCAGTGGGTCAACAAGCATGCCACCAAACCTGAGGATCTGAGTTCAATCCCCCAAACACTCATGGTAGAGTGAAATGACTCCCATAGGTTGTCCTCTGACATCTAGATGTGCGCCATGGCACACAGACATGTGTATACACATATGCATACGTGTAATAAGAAGAACATAGAGAAAGGAGAGACAGACAGAAGAAATGATCTGCAGTTCTCCTACCACTGTAACCAGTGACTTGCTTGTAGGTCTTCCCCAGTGACCTGACTGGTCCCAGCCCACACAATGTCGGGCCTGGGCTTCATGTACCCAAACTAGTCACATAACTGACAAAGGGTAAATACTCCACAAATATTGACTAAAACAATAAATATTGTTTGGCAGGTGGAACTAAGCAAGAAATCATCCTACAAGTAGTATTGCCACATAGCCCAGGCTGGACTGGAAGTTGTAGCAATCCTCCTGCCCCACCGTCTTGAGTACTGGGATTACAAGCCAAGCATGAACGACAATTCCTGTTTTCTTAAAATTTTCTAGAATTTTTACCCCTATTATAAAACTAATACATGTTCATTATAAAATTCTGAATTTACTACATAAATTATTTTGCTTTGCCCATTTATTCTTTTCTTTTCCTTCTAGTTTTTTTCTATTGAATAATTATCTCCAAAGACAAAATTTCATCATAGTATTTTTAATATCTGCATAATATTCCTTTGATGGGTAGGTAAGGTGTTTGTGGGATTTTATTGTTGTTACATACCTGTTTCAATTAATTTTTTGCTAATAAGTATTTTCCTTAAAAACATCCATAAAGGGACTGAAGAGATGGCTCAATGGGTAAAGTACTTACCTTGCAAGTGTGAGGACCTAAGTTCAGATCCCATGTAATGCCAGCTGTGGTAACACACACCTATCATGCTAGCTCCTACAGCAAGATGGGAGGCAGGGGCAAGAGAACTCTCAGAAGCTTGCAGGTGAGTTAGCCTGTGTGCGCAGCGGCAAACAACAAGAAATGATGCCTCAGACAAGGTGGAAAGCAACAGACTGTCCTCTGTCCCTGAGTACCAGACATATACCATGGCACATGTGCAGAGAGAGAGAGAGAGAGACAGAGAGAGAGACAGAGAGAGACAGACAGAGAGAGAGACAGAGACAGACAGAGACAGAGAGAGAGAGAGATTAAAAATATAAAGTTTTCTTCAAAAACTAAAACTAGATCTATTCCATACAACCTGGTTTTGACCCAAAGGACTCCGAGTTAACATACCACAGAGATGCCTGCACATGTTTACTACAGTACTACTCACAACAGCTTGACCAGCCTAGGCATCTGTCAACAGAGGAAGAAATAAAGAAAATGTAGAATGCACACAAAATGGAATTTTTTTCCGCCATAAAGAAGAATGAAGTTATGTCACTTGTAGGAAAATGGACGGAACTAAAGATCATCGTGTTAAGTGAAAGACAAATATCTCATGTTCTCTGTCATTTGTGGTGCCTAGATTCTATATGGTTATATAAATCATGCATGGTACATATGAGACATGAAAGTAGAATCAAAGGCTGGGAACATTGCTCGCTCAGTGAAGTGCTTGCCATGTAAGCATGAGGACCTGAGTTCAGTTCCCAGCATGTAAAACACCCGGGCACTGTGGCGTGCATTTCTGATCCCAGCGCTGGGGACACTGAGACAGGAGGATCCCTGGGGCTTGCTGGCCAGCCAGTTTATCCAAATTGGCAAGCTTTGTGTTCCAAGAGAGACCCTGTCTAAAAAACTTAGGTGGAGGGGCTGGAGAGATGGCTCAGGGGTTAAGAACACTGACTGTTCTTGCA
>NW_008481459.1:0-3802 GCF_000622305.1 Nannospalax galili
GTTTTTTTTTTTTTTTTTTTTTTTTTGGTATTCATTCCTTAGATCTAAAACTTCATGTTCTACCACTGAGCCCTAGTTTTTCTTTTGGTGTGGTCCTAGGGATTGAATCTAGAAGCGCCCCCTGCTTGAACCTAGAAGGGCTTCTGGGAGCTAGGCAGGTGTTCTACCACTCAATCTGGCCTTGAACTTGTGATTCTCCTGCCTTAGTCTTCTGAGCAGTTAGGATTACAGCCCAGGCTTAGGTTTGGGGTTTTTTCATTCCACTTTGCATTTCCTGAGATGAAGGTACAACAATTTTTACTGGGGAAGAATACTAGAATTGTAGAAGTAGAAGGACACTTAAAGAGCCATCACTTTTTACCTAGCCATGTAGGCTGCTTTACTACCATGACAGGTGGTATGATGCCTGGCTCATGGGTGTGACTCCTTCCATTGTTTCAGGACAGGAGTTCTAACAGTCAGCTGTTTGTTTAGTGCTTTGTGTGCCTTTGGGGAAGGATTAAGGTATTGTTAATCATTTGCAAATTAGATGTGTGGTGGATTACCAATGACTTAGGAACTTTTTAAAAATAAATTAGATTTTTGTTTGAGACAGGGTCTCACTGTGTTTTCTAGGCTGACTTTAAACTTACAATCTTCCTGCCTCAGTCCTTCTGGGATTACAAACCTGTATCATAACACCTAACTACACTTTGCTTTTTTAATGCCAATCTGAAAACCGGTGTTTAGAATGAACAAGGAATTCAGCTGGGGTGGAGGAAGGCAGGAACAGGGAAGAGATACATAAACCACTCTGCCTTAAGAATTTTTGTATGGGGGTCAGTTAGATAGATGCCTGAGTGGTTAAGAGCTCTGGCTGCTTTTGCAGAAGACCCACGTTCAGTTCCTGGTACTACTGGTGGCTAACAACTCTCCTTAACTCCAGTTCTGAAGGATATAATGCCCTCTTCTGTTGGCCTCTGTGGACATTGTATGACATGGGTATATTTTCATGCATGCAGGCAAAACACTCATATAAATAAAAATAAAATAAATTTTAAAAAAGTTCTGGACTGGAGAGATGGCTCAGTGGTTAAGAGAGCAGTAACTGCTCTTGCAGAGGATCCCAGGTTAGGTTCCCAGCACCCACATGGTAGCTAATAACTGTCTATAACTCTAGTTTCAGGGGACCTGACACCCTCTTCTGACCTCTGTGGGCATTGTACTACATGAGTGGACTTACATACAAGCAATACATTCATACACATAAAGTAAAAATAATAAAGTATTTTTTTAAAAAATGTTTCTTATGCCTAATTCCACTACCCTGATACCCTGGTATATTGGGTCTTGCTTTTTTCCTTTCTAGTCTGTTTCTACCAACACAGTTTTGCATAGCTATAATTATGTTATATTCTAAAATGATTTGTTTAATGTCTTAATGAAACTTTCACTGTTTTTCCACAGTATAATGTGGTGACTGTCCACATGTCAGAATGTTAACTTCTTTTCCTCTCGAAGTTACTGTGATCCTTTTTATGGTTCTAATGATTTTTAGTTGGTAGATTATTTTTAAGGCTCTGTTTCCTGGAGTAGGGGTTGCTGGTCAAGGAACATGAACGTTTTACAGCTCTTGAAATATATTGCCTACTGTTTTATAGTGCTCACAGCCTTATGTGAAAGCTGACAGGTTAGACTTGACTCCTACTGACTCCTAGCCTTCATCTTTCACTTTCACTCTTGATCTCAGGTCAACTTCTCTGGGTCACTCTGCAGGCAATGCATGCCCACTTCCTGTTTGCACCTGCCCCAAATCTGTATGACCTCTACTGTTCTAGGGTATAGACCCCTCTGCCAAGTGAAGTTCAATAGCCCAGGGTCTGCAGAGCTGCAGAGAGTACTGATCAGGAGATGAGCCCTAGCATCCCAGCTCCCTAATGGAAACAGATCTCCCCCTAGGGGAACGGGGCAGATAAACTGCCTCATAGGTAGAAACGTGGAACATGCATTCTCAGCTCCACTGCTTCCTACAAGTGCACGAATCTTAGGGAACAAGAGATCACCTGCCTTTTCCTTCCCTGCCTCCCTCCTTCCCTCCTTCTTTCTCTGTCTCTCTCTTTTGAGACAGGGTGTCCTTCTAGCCCCAGGTGCCCCGGAACTCGCTATGTAGACCAGGCTGGTCTCAATCTCTCTCTGCCTGCATCTAGTGCTGGGGTTAAAGGCCAGGGGTTAACTATGCCAGGCAGGGGAGCAGCTCACTGCTTCCTTTTATTGTACTACCTCTTCATAGCCACAGCTGGAAAACAGCCAGTGATTTCTACTAACATAACAGTACCTTAAAACATCACTGTAGATATTAAGTTCTGTGTAAGGAAATTATTCGAGGTAAAGAACTTAGACTAAGACTTAACATTATCATTTCTGGAAGGGAAAGGATGAAGCCAGCTTAATTTTAGAAGTTTTCAAGCTACTTTTCCCTTTTAGCTGGTATGTGATGTTTTGGGATTTAAGGATGAAACGACATTTCTCGGAGTCTAAGGAATAGGGCATTATTTGACTAGTTGTAGTTTTGTTTTTTTTAAAAATAATTTATTTTTATTTTATGTGTGTAAATGTTTTGCCTGCTTGTAAATTCTCTCATGCATGCAATGCCCATGGAGGGCAGAAGAGGGTGTGAGATCCCCTGGGACTGGAGTTACAGTTGCTAGCTGCCAAGTGGGTGCTGGGAACTGAACCCAGGTCCTCTTGCAAGAGCAACCAGTCCTCTTAACCGTTGAACCATCACTCCAGACCCCCCCCTTTTTTTTCTTCTTCTTATCAAGTACACTGTGTCATTGAATTTTTTTCCAAGAGAATTTAAAAGGTTATTTTATTTTTTCCTTAAATACACACCGTTAGCAGTTTGCTTTGCCTCTTGGTGAGATTTTGTTACAACTAATATTTCATTAAAGTCTAGAAACCATTTCTGTCGTGAAAACCAATGAGAAGGGAATTAACTTGGTGATGTCCAGTGGAATTTTCTGAGATGATACAAATGCTCTGTGTCACTGAAATACAGTAGAATGTTAGCTACTGATCATGTGATCATTGACTGCTGGAACTTTAATTTGATTTAAATTTTCACTCAGTAGTTCCACAATTTAGATGGGTTATAAGCCTATGGAGACAACTTTCCATTGCTGAGTCCCCTGATATACTGTTTTCATTGTAGAACCAAGAAACCTTGTCTGTAGAACTTTGGCTGAACAAGCAAAAGATAAATTGGTAGTTTGGGATATGAGGTATTATATTTTACTTAAAAATTTTTAAATTTGAATTTATTTTGGTCTTAACATTTAGAACATTTTTCAGTCCTTGTAGGTATATTTCTAGAGCTACAGTGACTCTAGAGAACTTTCTGCTTTTCAGAAGTTTCCTTTTCCTGCTTCTTCTTGGTGTGCCTTAAGACTGGGCTGGAGTACGTACTCCATGGTGGGGGTTTGGAGTAAAGACACTTTGGCTTGCCTTTCTCATTTCAAACGTGACAGTGATGTAGTGAGTCCAAGAGGTGGTGCTGACATTACTGGTGCCCAGCAGTTATGTTTAGGGTGTGCATATGTACTCTGTGGTGGATGCATGCTTTAAGAGTATGGGCCTAGAGACAGGTAGATAATGCTGGGGGGACTTTATTCAAATAAAAGAATAACCTGATTTTTCACACATTTAACACATTTGATCTACTTTGAAGAATTGTTTTGGTTGACTTCTTTTTTTTTTTGTTCTTTTCAAGACAGGGTTTCCCTGTAGCCCCAACTGGCCTGGAACTTACTATGTAGACCAGGCT
>NW_008481460.1:0-3674 GCF_000622305.1 Nannospalax galili
GGCTGGCCTTGAACTCACAGAGATCTGCCTGCCTCTGCCTCCCGAGCTCTGGGACTAAAGGCATGCGCTACCACGCCTGGCTCATTTTTGTGAATTTTAAGTGGAGAGCTCCCATCTCTTCTATCTACATATAAAGTTTTCTACTTATCCTTAAGGCTTTTCTCAAAAAAAAAAAAATGTTGCTTTTCATACAAAGAATGTTTTTAACTCATATGCTATTGTTTCATTTTATGGTTACGCTTTATTTACCTAATCCCTATTCTTGGGTACTGTTCGGCTCTTTCCAGATTTACTTGTTTGTTACAGTGCTGGGGATCCAACCTAGAGCCTGACATGCTAGATAAGCACTCTGCCACTAGCTATTTCCAGTTCTTTTACTTTTATAAATAGCACTGTCGTGCTGATGAGTTTTCTCCCCCACTAGTTATTCTAATGAAGATCCTTCAAGAAGCTATTTGGTCTTTGTAATTCAGAGATGTTCCTACTGTGTGCTAACAGATGAAAGCATCCAATAGTTTTCCCCTTTATTTGAGGTTTCACTTTCCCCAGTTGTGGTCACCCATGATCAATTATGACCAGAAAATACTAAATAGAAAATGCCAAGAAGGAATATTTTATGCATTATAAATAAATTTGATTATCGCATTAATTATCTTTTCATATCTGTAACCAAATGCCTGACAGAAACAACATAAGGGAAGAATTTTGTGTTATGGATCATGGTTTCAAAAGGTTCAGTTCTTAACTGCTCAGCCCCATGCATTTGAGCAGAGCATTATGGTGGCAGGAACATATGATGGAGGACCACTCTGCTGGCTTTCTCCCTCCTCCCTGTGTATTCTGGGATTGAGGAAAACCCAAGGGATAGTACACCCCACCTTTACAGATGGTCTTTACCCTTTTCTGAAAATACCCTCACAAATATACCCAGATATATGATCCAGTCTACTAGATGATTCTAAATCCAGTCAAAGTGACAAAGATTAGCCCTCACAATTACAGAGTACTATTGTAACTGTTCTTTTAAAAATTTATTATTGCTAATCTCTTACTATGCCTAATTTATAAACTAACCTTGTCGTGGGTATGCATGTATAGATAAAAATGGTTTATTGGATTCAGTGCCAATTGTGGCTTCAGGTATCCATGGGGGTCTTGGGACATACCCCCATGGATCAGAAAGAACTGATGTTCACTGATAAGTAGCAGTATCATCTGACAGTGATAGGTGTCAAACACCTGCTGACTGAGCACTAGGCGTTTGACTGAGCCATTGACCTACTTCATCTCATCCAGTCCTCTAGCTTTGTGAGGTTCTAATTCTCATGATGAGAAAACTGAGTTCCAGAGAGATGGCTTTTCCAAGGTCCTTCTCCCACTCTTGTTGACCGAAATCCACATCTGCTTTAGGAACAAAGCCTTTTTTCTCAACTCAACTCAAGTCTGTTCTTTGGAGATGAACAACTGTTCACAGTTCCTATTCCTATTCTGATCTTGTGCCAGTCACTTAATCCTCTGGCTTTCATTTCTCATCTATTAAAGAGGAAGAACCTGCCCAGTATCTCTCAGGTTAGCACAAGGGTTCAATGTCATACACCCACATCTGAGGTGCTGAATCTCATCTTAAGCAAATTGTTCTCATGGAGCCTCATAGGAGACTCCTCCAGGCTGCTGGTGCAAGAGACTTTTGTGACCACATTTTGGTTTAACTCACTGCAACCACCGCACAGGAACATTTTTCCTCTTATAGTCCCATCCTAGCTTTCAATCTGTTTAATAATGAGCCATCTGCTACCAGATAGCTCTGTTGTCAGGATGGTGTAGAGACTTTGCCTGATCTGAACTCACTGCTGGAACATGTTATCTTTGGCTAGGAAGACCTTCTGTTTTTGCAAAAGGATGAGTGAGCACCCCACTGAGTAATCCACATTAACAAATCAAATCTGTCCCAGATACCTACCTGCTGGGTTTACATTTCCTCTGACACTATGGACAGTAGGCACATCTTTCCTACATATCCAGCTCGGGTATAAATATGAGCACCAGGTTTCCTAAATGTGACTGTGTCCCTTATGGTCACTGTTGTTTTAGCTGCCAGCAGTTATGAGCTTTGGGCTTCAGCTCATTTGTTGGGCTGGGTTCCCTCATGGAAATTTGCTTGTCCTGGAACAGTTTCCATTGCAGCCCCAGGACCTTCCCCACCCCAGCACATCTAGAGATGTGTTTCTGTACTTAATTCAGTCCCTCCCAAGGCCAAGTCTGTCACTTGGAAATGGTCTTCTCCTGGTTTATTATGAACCAGTGGTTCTCTCCTGAGGGGACATGGGCAATATCTGGAGATGATTCGGTAGGCACATGTGGGTTGGGGATGCTATTGAGAAACTGCAATAGACTGAGAAGTAACATGAAACTCATCTACTTTGGCACATGCACCACCCCATACTAGGGCAGACTTGAATTGCCATTCTGAGTCGCCCCCACCTACCCACTATGGTTTAAATTCTAACCATTGGTTAAATGCATGACCTTCAGCAAAGTTTTACCTTCTCTGAGCCTCAAGCCTCCATATCTGTAAAATGGGAGCATGAGTCCTTACCTCTTGGGTATAGCAGAGCTCTAAAGCTTCTCTCACAGTGCCTAGCACATAGCAGCCCCCTATTCACTGTCAATGCCCAAGTTGTGGAGCCCTCCTGTGTGAGTTACTGATAAATCTACCAGTGAATGAGCAGATTGGAAAAACTGACTCTGAAGATCCAAGCACAGGCAGGCACATGAGGGGCCCTCAGTGGTCACTCCGTGGAACCTTGAACCCAGTCAGCACTAAAAATCACGAAATGAGGACTTTCTAGGATGGCCCTCCCCCAGGATAGTTCACCTCTCGTTTTCTCCAAGCTTCACTGAAGAAAATCTTCAACTGAGAAAAATCTCAATAAATGCAGAAAAATATGCTCACTCTTGCTTATATTCAAAACATGATACTGGAATTCAAGTTCAGTCATTTTTGCGTGTCATACTGGTAAAATGCCCAGAAGAGAGTGAATAGCACACCCTGTCTTGTACCTGTCTAGGAGACATACAGTTGAACATTAACCTGGTTGAAGGCTAATTTGGAAGCACATAGCATTAAGTATTGATATTAGGGCTGGGGATGTAGCTCAGTGATAGGAAAGACCCTGGGTTCAATCCCCAGAAATTCAAATAAGATACAACAACAAAAAAATTTTTGATAGCTTTTAGACTAAGGAATTCTATCTACCTCAGGAATCTGCCTTCACAAATATTAGCACAAATACACAAAAGATGTTCCCTGGGGTACTTTTTGGAATAGCCAGATATTAGAAATGGTTTTAATGTTTATCAGTTGGGAGTTAAATTAATGTGTTGTCTTTGGAATCAGGAAGAAGTAGTTGAACAACATGTGCTCAGTGCCACTGATGTGTTCTCTTCAAAGATGGTTCATTTTAGGCTGGATGTGGTGATGCACACCTTAAATGCCTAGCACTTGGGAGGCAGAAGCAGATGGATTTCTGTGACTTTGAAGCCAACCTATCTACACAGTGAGTTTCAGGACAACAGAGCTACATGGTTAGACCCTGTCTCAATAAAAATAAAAATAGGGGCTAAGAGATGGTTCAGTGGTTAAGAACACTGGCTGCTCTTGCAGAGGACCTGAG
>NW_008481461.1:0-2747 GCF_000622305.1 Nannospalax galili
CATGCTCTAGCCTTGTGTAGGAACCTGAACAGAGCCCATAGCCCCACAGGGACTGTCAACACTGGCTGACAACAGTGTCTCTCACCTAGTAAATAGCGGAATCCCTGAAGTAGCTCTTCCCCTTTGCCCTATGGCAATTCTCTACTACAAATGCAGTGCAGAAACTAGCTTGTCTAAACCAGTGAGATATGAGGAGCCAGCCAGGCCACCTCTATTGATCTCTGCTAAGGTATGAATCCATTTTAGGAAGTACCTCTACAATGTTGAGAATGCTTTGAAGATCCTTATAGAGTCTCACTTGTAGAGCAGGCCCATCCCTTGTTTTCCCATCCTCATTACCTGGCTAACGGAAAGTTATAAAAGAGTATTGGCTTTTAAGAACTTTCTTAGTACAATTTACTGTTACGGAGAAAAATCATTCTAAGCAATAAGGTCTTTCAAAGTCACCAGCAAGCAAAGGTACCCACAGAGCCCAAATATTTTAGCTATTTCAGAGCAAAGACTGTTTATTGGCCAGATGAGATACAAATCCTTCTACCATTTTTGCATCTGAAAAATATTAAATACAGTCTCAGTGTTTTGCCATGAGTTTAAATTGCAGAGTTCTTATGAAAAAGAAAACAAGAGACTTTCCCAATTTCCTCGCTCCAAGAGGCCTTCTTAGGATAAGTCTGTGCCTGCATCACGACTGGGACTGCAGTGCCCCAAGTTTCTGCACCTTCCCAAGCAGTTTCAGGGTGTTGACTGAATCAAAGGTACCCATATCTGGTGTTTGACAGGCTGAAACTAGCCCCAGGGGCTGAGCTGCCTTCTCTGGAGAGTTCCTTTAAGGAAGGGGCATCTCATGAAGTTGTCAGACCTTGCTTTAAGAGACTGAAGGGTCCACAAAGAAAGGCACAATTGCAGTTTGAGCTTTCATCAGATCCTTGCCTGACTGGGTCCTTGGGTGCTTATCTCAATGGTCTCCTCTCCAGTGCCACAGTCCCAGGGCTTTCCTAGACCACCCATTTTAAAGTGGTTCTCCTCCCTACAACACACCACATCACTCTTGCTTTTTTTGTTTGTTTGTTTTTGAGAGGCAATCCCTGTAGCCTCAGCTGGTCTGGAACTTGCTATGTAGACCAACCTGGCCTCCATCTCACAGAGATCCATCTGCCTCTGACTCCTGAGTGCCAGGATTAAAGGGTTAATGATATGCCACCATGCCCAGTCCTTTGTTCATTTTTGAAAAAGGGTCTCACTGTGTTGCCCAGGCTGGCCTCAAACCCACTGTCCTTCTGCCTGTGCCTCTGCCTCCCTAGTACTGGTCTTACAGGGATGTGCCATGCACCTGGCTATTTCGCCTTTTTTGTACTTGGCTTCTTAGTTATTTGCTTGTGTGTTTGCTTTTGCTCACTTCCCTTCCTTCTGCCCTGTCATTCTAGAAGCAGGTCCACAAGACGTAAGCTCTGATTCATTATGACATTTCCAGCTTCTGGAGTATGCCTGGTAGATAGTAGGTGCTCAAAAAATGTGCTGAGCTTTTAACCTTGGAAAAGAGCTGTTAGAACTAGCCATGTGGGACCAGAAACTCAAAGTCTTAGCATGATTTAATCATAAAGAGAAAGGTGCTAGATTCTTTCCTAGATGGTTCCCTCTATGAGAGACCCGTAGAAATGGCTGAGTTAGAGTCACATCATTATAGTAGCATGAGATGAAAGAAATCTTGTGTTCCCACTGAATTAAAGCTTGGAAAAACATTTTTCTATTCCCTAAAAAAAATAAATTTGAGTATTTTATGCTGTAAAGCTTGCAGACTGGAAACCCACACATTTGCCCCTTTCATTTTGGTGAGAACAAAGCAGTTCGTTTGCACATTCTTCCTCTTGCACCTGCACTGGCCTGCCCAGTGCAAACACCTCAGCCAAAAAGTGTGAATGGGTTAAGCCTAGTCTTTTAAACAATGAGAAGGGATAACTGCCATCTTCAATTGTCAGGAAACAGTTTCAGCTAATCTAAAAAATCCAATAATAATTGTAAATGGGTAAGTTTAGAAAAGCGCTGTGCCTTGCAAACACTGCTGTGAGCTACAAGGCAAAGCATTAGGCAAAACACAACAAAGTAATAAATAATAATTATTCTTCCATTCGCTGGTCTATTTATTAGAGAGACAATGGTGCAACATATTTCCCAACTGTCTTATTTGGCTTTCTGGCCCTTGAATTGTATTTAAAATTCTTTTAGGCACGACCAAGAACAACACAAATGAATAAGATTATTTTAAAAATCATTAGATATGAACTTCTACAGAATGACGCAACCATGCTTGGGTGAAAAACAAAGGGATCGACATTCTGTAAATGTGGGATCTATGAAGGATTAATTTCATGGTAAAAAGAAAACTGCATTTCATCCATCTCATCTTGTAATTAAGATTCAAATGCGTTTTAAAATGATTAATTTGTACTGGCCTATCAAAATAGAAGACATTGTAGTTATAAGCTTTCTGAATAGCAATAATGTTTTAACTACAAATGCCTGGCTCATTGTTCAAGAGGGAGTGACAATTAGCCTGGTCCTACTGCAATTGTTACTGCTGCTGGTTCTAAAAAATAGCAATATCGAATCAGGATTTGACATTTCCCTTTGGTTTACAATCTGATGTATACTGTATTCAAAATGTACTTAGTCATTTTAAGTCACAGGCAGGAAGGAAAATGGCTCCCAAGCAGATTTAAAAAAAAAAAAAAAAAAAAAAAAAAAGGGGT
>NW_008481462.1:0-3798 GCF_000622305.1 Nannospalax galili
TACCTACATGCAGGAAATACATGCATACACATAAAATAAAAATAACAAATACAATATTTTAAAAAATAAAATGACCTAAAGTGTTTGGAATATGTATGGAATGGTTAAAGACCAGTTGCCTTGGTTGGGCGGAACTGAAACCTGAAACATCTTGGTTAAAACTAATTATAAGAAAGGCCCTATAGCATTCCTCCACGACTTATTCTAATGTCCAAACATAACCAGAATTAAAACTAGCTGTGGCTAAACTTTTCTCTGCTCTTTAATTTTCTACTCTTCCCCGTCGAAGCTCTGAAACTCCTTGATCCACGGGGAAAGTGCCATCTTTAATTAATTTGTACATTTCAGTTCAGAAATATTTTGTTCTGTGTTGAAATCTTTCGGTGTGTTTCGTTAGGCATAAAGTCTGGTGTTGGGAGGAATCCTCCAGACGTGCTTCTCATAGTCACTGTTCTTTTCTTCCTCTTGAACAATGACCAGAGTTATTCGGGGCTGGAGAGCAATTAGGAAGCACCACTCTGCTGGAAGCTGGAAAGTTTTCTCAGAGTCAGCTGTCTCTGTCCCACAGTCCCACCCTTTGTGACTATGACTGCTATGTAAAACCCTAAGTTAGTTAGAATTCTTATCTGGAAGCGTGTAATATTAACAGATGGAATGTTTGATGAAGCAAGAGAGGAACCCTCCCTGCCATACACACCCATGCTGTGGGTTCCCTGAAATACACTCATATAGTTCAGACTAAGGACATGTGCCTGGAACATTACCATTTCATGGTAATGGAACATTGCCTCTATATCTATATATTTAAGCTCCTGTATGCCCCTTCTCAGTCTATCTAGTAGAGTGATCTTGTGGCCAAGCCTATTAAATACATGAGGCCCTCTGCTGGGCAATTGAAGGAGCTCACCATCTCATTTCAGTTGCTTTTATTTCAACTTTTATAAAAATAAAAAAAAATTATCATTGGTATTAATTATAACTAGCTGCTTTCTAGATGTCTCTGTTCTTACTAGACTGTCATAAAATCACCAATAACTTTGGCATACAGAAGCAGCTACTTCATATGGTTTAATCAAAAATATAACTTGGGAAGAGGTGTAGTTTTTCAACCAAAGTGACATTTTTGTCCTGTAATAATTCTCCATTTTTCTTTTTTTTTTTCCTGAAATGAAGCCTATGCAAGAACTCTTTTTTCCTCACACCACCTCCTCTGCGTTCTGTACCTCATGGTCTGTGTTTTACTGCCACTTAGTGGCGTAAGATGTGTACAGCCTGGAAAACAATCCTCAAGACTTTCATTCTGGTTATTATGTTGATTTGTTTAACTGTTTAACGAAGCCCACACTTTTATGCCAAGTCCAGTGAATCCTATTGGATTATAAATGTTTTAAATCACATAGAAGAGTCTAGGAATTATGTATGTAAATATCCCCACCGCATGGACTAGTTTATGAACCATCCCATGAACAGGGTATTCCTTTTTCAACATTTTTCTATAGCACTGTCAGTATTTCTGTGTTAAGGTATATGTGTTTTTCATCATTCCCACAGTTTTTAAAACATCAGACAATTACACTTTTACTTGGAGTGATAAAAGAGAAAGCAGTGGCCGTAATTTTCAAATCCTGAGCTATGCAGAAGAAATCATGGAGACCTTTTTGATTAGCAAGCGTTAAAGAAGAAAGAAAGTTACAGGAGCTGTAGAGCTTGGGCTGCATATCCTTATATAAGGACTAAATTCATTGCAGTCAGAGCTTCCCTGGAACAAATGCACTGAACCCTTAAACTTGCACCTTAACCCAGGGATTTAGTGAAACCCTTTCCTCCTTTCCACAGCCTGCAGCAAGATTTGCTTCCTTCTTTGTGTCCTGCAGGACAAGAGTGTTCAAGAGACAAACAATATTTTAATGAACCCCAGAGCCAGTCACCCAGGCCCAGGGCTGCACCAATTATGGTAGATTGTATGGGACCTCTATTTATACTTCTGAAAATGTCATATACAACACATAGCAGAAAATGTTAACATTGAAATCTAAAAGGTATAATGTTTATCCTGCCACAAACCAGAATGGTGATCTAATACACACTCCCAACAAAGGGAGCCAAATGTTTTCAAGGTTATTTACTATAGAGGTGTTCATAATCATCAAAATGAAGAGACAACCTAAAAGACAGCAGGTGGAGTTGGAGAGATGGCTCAGCAATTAATAGCACTTGCTGCTCTTGCAAAGGACCCAGGTTTGATTCCTGGCACCCATGTAGTGCCCATACTAGCCTCTGAGGGCTCCAGGCATGCACATGGTGCACATACACACATGCAGGTGAAACACTCATACACATAAAATAAGTATTTTTTTTAAGTCACCAGTCCAGGGACAGACAGGTAGATGCCTGAACAAAAGATTGGGAGGCAGATTCCTTTGGTCACTTTTCATTTTGAAATATTTCTTACATATAAGATAATCTAGTGGATATATGAAATAGAAATAATAATAATAATAAAATGAGTAATTTAGGAATGGAATAGTGTCCGGTGCTTTAAATGCTGTTTCAGTGCATTTCGTCTGCCTGCTTATACTCAAAAATGACAATCATTTTGATCTTATTTATGGTTGTAGAGACTTTTAATTTTTTAATTTAACTAAATTATTTTACTTTATGTGTATGAGCATTTTCCCTGAATGTATGTAACTGCATCCATGTGTGCAATGCCTATGGAGGTCAGAAGAGGGCACTGGATTCTCTGGAAGTGGAGTTACAGATGACTGTTAGCCCCCATGGTGTGCTGGGAACTGAACCCTGGGTCCTCTGCAAGAGCAGCAGCCAGTGCTCTTAAACTGCCGAACCCCAAGATAGAAATTTTTTACTTGATAGCTTTTGTCTATTTACAACATCCAAGGATATTAATTATTCAAAATAAATACATAAATTTTCATGATAACGCCAAAAATAGCAAATTTTTGTTAGCATAACAAAAGCTAAAACCTCTCTACAGAAAATATTTCTTTCATGAAGTAATGTTTTCCTTAATGGGCTGTATGTTTCTTTTCAAATGGACTTGAAATATGAATGACCTGCCAAACCTTTTCTACAGGAAATGAATTGTTGTAGTCCTAGCTAGTTCTGTTCACTCAGTGGTCAAATGCAGTGAACCTAAGTATTTAGTATTTTAATGAAAATCTCAGAATTCTGAGATTGAAACTTTATCTAGAAAAGGTATTAGTTAACTGGTGTAGCAACCTTATTTAAAATGTTTTATTAACGTGTTTGATAATCACATCTTAAAACATAAATTAAGCCTGCATGATTTCATGACTGGATCATTAATCCCATTTATTTCTGCATCATTCAAAATTTCATGCCTCATGAAAGACATCGTGGTCTGACGTCAGCAGCTAGCTATTTGGATAGTCAGTCGCAGGCAGTGTGACCTTTCAGACCTGCATGTGATAATGAGGCAAGTTTTCCAGTGACTGACTTAATCATAGTTGGCTCCATAGGCCGCACCACAAACTCCTTCAAAAGAAATACTGTAGGTCACTGTCACAAGGCATAAGCAGCTGGTGTTGGATTACACAATTTCACATCAACTTCCAAAAATAAATATCTGATATATAGAATGGTTTTAGTCTATATTAGTGTCAGATGGAAAGACTCTGGGCATAGTTCTAGAACCCTTAGGTAAATTAGATATTTTAGGGCCCCATATATTAACATTGATAAGCATTAAGTAAATTCCACCTGTGCCAGCTAATTACATGGAAGTTTCCACAGTGGGTTCACAATCACTGCACTCCT
>NW_008481463.1:0-3810 GCF_000622305.1 Nannospalax galili
CTCTCTCTTCTCTCTTTCCCTCCCTCCCCTTCCTTCTCCCTCCCTCTCCCCACCCCCTTCCTGTCTTCCCCTCTCCCTAGCTCTCTCCCTCTCTCCCCCTCCCTCCCTTCCCTTCTCTTCCTCTCTTTCCCTTCTCCCTCTTTCTCTCCCTCCCTTCCCCTCTCCCGCTCTCCCTCTCTCTCCCTTTCTCTCCTTCTCTCTCCCCCACCCCCTCCTGCCCTCAACGGAGCGGAACAGCTTTCTTCATAAGGCAAACAGAAGCAAGGCTATGGCAGTCCATGACCACGGCTTCCTATAAGTTCCACCAAACCTCCTACCAGGCCTCATTTTAGCCCTCCCTGCACCCCGACACTGGTCACGGTCAGGAAACGGTCACTGTACTCAGGGAGGAGAGATGCTCTGTCCGTGAAGGTCAACGCTCAGTGTAGACTGTCACTCAAAGCTCCCCTCCGAGGTCCCCAGCAAGGTTCCTGTGACTTTGAGAAAGCCAGGCTCTCTATCTGCCTCGTGTCACCAGAGACTTAGGGACTAGACATTTCAACCAAATCCTGCTACACTTAGAAAAGGATGCGTTTTTATTAAAGTTGACCCACTCACGTGGGAAAAGCCCTTCTCAGACTTGCAAATGGGGGGCCTTGTAGCTGAAGGGGTGCCCTGGAAACCAAGGCATTTACTAAAGAATAGCATGCTCTGGAATGTTCCATCTGCCCTAGCACCTCCTGCCCCCAAGCCATTCACCCACATCAAAAGGATGCAGAGCCCCTGAATGCATGTTTTTAAGTCAGGAATTTAAAAGGCAAGGGAAGGCCACAGGGTCACCCCCTCCCCCCAGAGAGCTTGCATCACTGTTTACAGCATCTTATTTTGCTTTGGGGGTGCAAGATGGGGAACCATATGGAGGTCCTCACGAAGCCTCCTCTGCCCCTTCAGCTCCATCCTACCGTGTAAGCAGACCACCTCACGTTCCATCATTTGTCCCTACCCTCCCTCTGTCCCCTGCCTGGTCCCTGTCCACCTGCTGAGCCCAGTGAAGAGGGCAGCCGAGAGCACCAGGCTGGACCATCCACTCCCCACCACACCTCGATCTGCCGCCTTCTGTGTTTAAAGAATAAAGGCCCACAATCCTAAAAGGAGACTCTGAAGCAACACATGGAGACAAAGGATTCTCAGGATCTAGTTTATAAACAATTACACTTTCCTGCGGTGTGAAAATAAATAATCTCTGAGCAGAGTTAATCTGACTCTCATCTGAATATTCATGGAGACTCCGGAATAAATCCCAGCTCCAGAAAAGACTTTACAGTTAAATGCCCTGTGTATGCTGTTTGATTTCTCTGATACCCTGGGCAGGAGAACCGTGGGATGGGGGTGGCAGGGGAGACCCTGTTCTCAGTTGGGGACCAAGGCTTGGGGTGGGGGAGGGTTAAGCAATCCACAGACCGGGGAGCGACAGTGGGACATGAATCCGAGGTGGCGAGCCACCTGAGGAAGTAAGGACCCCCTTCTCTGAGGGCAAGCCAGCGCCACAGAGACCCTGATGGGGTGGGAGAGGTCTGCCAGGCTTGCCTGGTTGGCTTAGGGAGATGCCAAGATTATCTACAGATTCTCAGTGTGCCTGGGCCAGATAAACATTTCAATGGTGGGCTCTGAAGCTAGTAGCTCTCCCCAAAGGAGGGGCCACCATCCAATCCCAGGGGCCTGCACAAAGCAAGGCAGAGGGAGGCTGGGGGATCCCTTCTGCCTGGCTTGAGCCCAGACAGACATCTCCTGCCCTTGGCCTAGAAGTTCCACCACCCACCCTCCTGGGGTGCTAGCTTAGGACTGCAGGAGGTGGGATCTCCCCGCACCTAACCACATGAGCCAAGTCCCCTGAAATAAATAATAAATATCTTCCTTCCCCCCATATATGGGGGGAAGGAAGATATTTATTATTTATTTCAGGGGACTTGGCTCATGTGGTTAGGTGCGGGGAGATCCCACCTCCTGCAGTCCTAAGCTAGCACCCCAGGAGGGTGGGTGGTGGAACTTCTAGGCCAAGGGCAGGAGATGTCTGTCTGGGCTCAAGCCAGGCAGAAGGGATCCCCCAGCCTCCCTCTGCCTTGCTTTGTGCAGGCCCCTGGGATTGGATGGTGGCCCCTCCTTTGGGGAGAGCTACTAGCTTCAGAGCCCACCATTGAAATGTTTATCTGGCCCAGGCACACTGAGAATCTGTAGATAATCTTGGCATCTCCCTAAGCCAACCAGGCAAGCCTGGCAGACCTCTCCCACCCCATCAGGGTCTCTGTGGCGCTGGCTTGCCCTCAGAGAAGGGGGTCCTTACTTCCTCAGGTGGCTCGCCACCTCGGATTCATGTCCCACTGTCGCTCCCCGGTCTGTGGATTGCTTAACCCTCCCCCACCCCAAGCCTTGGTCCCCAACTGAGAACAGGGTCTCCCCTGCCACCCCCATCCCACGGTTCTCCTGCCCAGGGTATCAGAGAAATCAAACAGCATACACAGGGCATTTAACTGTAAAGTCTTTTCTGGAGCTGGGATTTATTCCGGAGTCTCCATGAATATTCAGATGAGAGTCAGATTAACTCTGCTCAGAGATTATTTATTTTCACACCGCAGGAAAGTGTAATTGTTTATAAACTAGATCCTGAGAATCCTTTGTCTCCATGTGTTGCTTCAGAGTCTCCTTTTAGGATTGTGGGCCTTTATTCTTTAAACACAGAAGGCGGCAGATCGAGGTGTGGTGGGGAGTGGATGGTCCAGCCTGGTGCTCTCGGCTGCCCTCTTCACTGGGCTCAGCAGGTGGACAGGGACCAGGCAGGGGACAGAGGGAGGGTAGGGACAAATGATGGAACGTGAGGTGGTCTGCTTACACGGTAGGATGGAGCTGAAGGGGCAGAGGAGGCTTCGTGAGGACCTCCATATGGTTCCCCATCTTGCACCCCCAAAGCAAAATAAGATGCTGTAAACAGTGATGCAAGCTCTCTGGGGGGAGGGGGTGACCCTGTGGCCTTCCCTTGCCTTTTAAATTCCTGACTTAAAAACATGCATTCAGGGGCTCTGCATCCTTTTGATGTGGGTGAATGGCTTGGGGGCAGGAGGTGCTAGGGCAGATGGAACATTCCAGAGCATGCTATTCTTTAGTAAATGCCTTGGTTTCCAGGGCACCCCTTCAGCTACAAGGCCCCCCATTTGCAAGTCTGAGAAGGGCTTTTCCCACGTGAGTGGGTCAACTTTAATAAAAACGCATCCTTTTCTAAGTGTAGCAGGATTTGGTTGAAATGTCTAGTCCCTAAGTCTCTGGTGACACGAGGCAGATAGAGAGCCTGGCTTTCTCAAAGTCACAGGAACCTTGCTGGGGACCTCGGAGGGGAGCTTTGAGTGACAGTCTACACTGAGCGTTGACCTTCACGGACAGAGCATCTCTCCTCCCTGAGTACAGTGACCGTTTCCTGACCGTGACCAGTGTCGGGGTGCAGGGAGGGCTAAAATGAGGCCTGGTAGGAGGTTTGGTGGAACTTATAGGAAGCCGTGGTCATGGACTGCCATAGCCTTGCTTCTGTTTGCCTTATGAAGAAAGCTGTTCCGCTCCGTTGAGGGCAGGAGGGGGTGGGGGAGAGAGAAGGAGAGAAAGGGAGAGAGAGGGAGAGCGGGAGAGGGGAAGGGAGGGAGAGAAAGAGGGAGAAGGGAAAGAGAGGAAGAGAAGGGAAGGGAGGGAGGGGGAGAGAGGGAGAGAGCTAGGGAGAGGGGAAGACAGGAAGGGGGTGGGGAGAGGGAGGGAGAAGGAAGGGGAGGGAGGGAAAGAGAGAAGAGAGAG
>NW_008481464.1:0-3780 GCF_000622305.1 Nannospalax galili
CCCCCCCCCCCCCCCCCACCACCACCTAATGCCTTGTGGTTTTACTGGGGCCTCCAGGTCTGGCCTGTGGTTCAGCCCCTGGCCCCCAAATCTCCTCCAGTTATACTCTGCCACTTTGGGGCTCTAGACTTTGAAAAAGGGTGAACCAGGGCCTTGGCAGGTGGTGGTGAAACAACAGGCAGTATTTGGGGGCTCCAGGCTTGGTTATGGCTAAAGCATGGGCCTCAGCTTTTAGGTGCCAGAAACATGTGGCAAGCCCCTGCCCCTGCTAACCTGGAGGATGCATGAGGCCCTGTTTGATTGATGAGGCACTGCCGATGTCTGTGGATATGGAAGTTTGCATGAACTCTTGGCTCCTGGCAAGCACAGGGCCCATGCCTGGGGCGGGGGCGGGTGGGGGAGGGGGTTCCTTGCCCAGCCCCCAGCTGGGTTGGGGCTCAGTAAATATCTGTGGTGTGTGGCAGTGGAGATCAAGTTTGTGCACAGGGATCTGTAGGCCACAGGATGACCCAGTTAACTCAGAGAACCAGAGCTGCAGAGGCAGAAGGTTGACAGAAGGCAGCTCCAGGCCATACAGAGTCATAGGCGCTTGTCACACATGCCCAAAGACCTGGAGGTGATAGGGACCCAGGGAAGACCACAGAGGAGCACCCCCAGTCTTTGGTCTGTTCACACCTCCCCATCTCAAAGGTGGGAGGCCGAGGCCACAGGAATGTGTTAAATTAGCACAAGATGCCTGTGGTCCCCTTACTCTGGGTGCAGGACAATGCCTAGGAGCCATGATGGTCCAGGGAGTTGGCACAGATCTGTCTCTGCAGCCTCCTGTCTGTCCACTTTGTATTCCTGGGGATGAGGGCCAGTGGGTACAAGAGCAGTTTGTGCTCTAGAGAAGAAGTGTCCTCACCTGTGAGTCTGAACCCCTTCCTGTTGGTCCCCTGGGGGCACCAGGCTTGAGAGAGCTGAGAGCAGGGCAGGTACCTGGGACCCTCCATGAGCCCTTGAGAGAAGCTGATGGGAGACAGGAAGGGGGACGAGCTTCTGGCTTCCAGCCGCCCTCCCCTGGGCCTTGGCCCTTGTTGCCTCCGCTCTGCCTGACTAGAGCCTGGTGCCAGCCCTTGTTCCCTGGACAGCCGGTGAGCGCTAAAGGTGTTATCTGTGACAGCAACAGAATGGACATGTCGCGCCCAAAACAGGTGTCGGCGCCTGGGAAGAGGCCAACTGGAAATCCAACCGGCTCACTGCAAACCTGGAGGGCTGTCCCCAGAGACACAGAGATTAGCATGACCCCTGTCCTCTTCTCCCCAAACTGTTCAGTCCCAGATAATGGCAGGGGCCAGGTCCAGAGGCCTGGAGCTACTGCCAGAGTGAGTGGGCCCTGGAGGAGAAAGCTCTGGGTTGAGGTTCCCAGGACTTGAGCTCACTGTTGTCCATACCCTCAACACCCCAGCAAGATGGGGGGAGGGGCTTCCAGCTTAGATGACAGCCAGCAGATCTGGGACAGGGCTGGGATGGAAGGTGGCTCCGGTGTTGGCTTACCTGGCTGTTCTCACACTGCCTCCCTCTGGGTATCCTAGACCCAGACTATTCCCAGGGGTTAGCTGCAGTGGGCCAGTTTACAGACAGGCTTCCAGGCCTCTGCCTATCAGCGCTCTCCATCTGGGTCCTGAAGCCCATTTACCAACCACATGCTTCTCTTCACTCAGACCCTGACTCCACTGTGGCCTTCTCAGGAAGACCCTTCAGAGCCTCTCCCACTTCTACATGGCCTCAGGTCCTCGTCTTCCAAAAGTAGACCAGCTGGACCAGACCAGGCTTACAGGGAGGGCGGTTCAGCCTTGGTTTTGTGTGTGGCTGTATGGGCTGCTGTCCAGTGAAGTGCTCCAGTGTTCGGATCCCCCATAGTAGAGCTGGCCCAGTGGGTGTGGGATATTGCATGGGGGCCTGGCCTGTGGCAGCTCATCTTACTAGAAGCACAAAACCCAATTGATTCCCACCTTAGGCCCTTGGGAGTAGAGCTGGGTGTCACAGGCTCCAGAACTCTCTGTTGGCATTTGTTCTCCATCCAGGCAGACAGCTCCAAGCCTTAGCATAGCCACTGGGTGATTCTTGGCTGATACCCAAAGGCAGCTTTCACTCATCCTGCCTTCCTCTCCCTCCTCTTCTCCTCTTTGAGATGAGGCATCCATGTGTTACTCAGGTTGGTCTTGAACCCCTAGACTTAAGTGATTCCCTGGCCTCAACCTCTCCAGTCCTGGAATTATAAGTGTACCACGGAACCTGGCCTCTGTTCTCTCCACCTGACTGGCTCCCTACTCATATGAATGACAGGACCTTTGTCTGGGACAGCTCACTCCGGGGGCTTCCGAGACTCCTCAGTAGGATCTGTGTGCCCCAGACCTGTGCTCAGCTCCCATCCCCATTTCAACCTGAGCTGAGACTTGAGGGACATGGGCACAGTGGGAGCTGACCAGAGATGCCCACAGGAGCCCTCCCAGACCTGCCCCTGAGTCAGCTTACACTGACCTTTTCTCATACCAAGGGGAGTGACTCCAGAATGAAGCTAGAGGAAGGGTCAGAATTTCTTAAGACCCCATTCTACCCAGGTCTTCTCCAAATACCAGCCAGAGGTGTCCCAACCACAGGACTTTTTGGCTTATGAAGGCCCCCCCCGGACTGAGACTGTTGCTGTGGACTGAGAACTGTTACCTCAGGTCTGGTATTAGGTCACTGCTGAGGTCCAAAGGCCATGAGGGTGGTGCCACGGAGGGCTGTGGTTGTGGTCAGGCTGTCCATGCAGGCCACTTGTTGAGCAGGAGAGAAGATAGGGCATGGGACAGCTATAAGGGTGTGAGAGGCAGAGGGAAGGAGCGCCACAGTCACCCAGAGGGCGGTGCCCATCTCCCCACTGTGTTCTCCATCCTAGGTCTGGTTTAGGGACTTCTTGGTAGTGCTGAAGCAAGCAGCCCAGGGCATCTTGAAGCAGTAGTTACTGCCCACAAGCATGTTAGCCAAGTAGATCTATGGGCAGCAGAATCCCAGACTCTGATCCTGGAAACTGGGGCTGGGGGATTGGTTAGCCTCTCACACCTGGGCTCAATCTCCTGCAGTCCTAGATGGCATCAAGGGTAGTGTCATCCCCAGAGGAAGCTGCCTTCCCACCTTGAAGTGGTCTGTTCAGCCCATCAGATGTGGACACACATCTCAAGCCTGCACACACCTACCTGAGATGCTTGAGGCTTTGCCTCTGGTGCCCATGAAAGGGCCCTGTTTATGTGTCTGGGGCAGGCTCCCGCACTGGCAGGAACAGAGCCCAGGATGATGTGGCCAGTGCTGGGTCAGCATTGCCTGGCTCAAGAGCGGCAGGAAGCCTCCCTCAGCCCTCCCTCAAACCCCCTCCCTGGGCCACAGGCCCAGGACACAGCACCAGCCTCACCATGCCAGGGAACTAACTAGTCACTCATCCTGGATGGTCAGTTGTGCTCAGCTTCCGTCTACGGTGCACCTCCACCAGAAAGCCCTCCAGGAGCAGACCCACCTAGGCATCCCAGCTGTGTCAAGTCAAGCCCTCAGCTCATAGCTCTGAGGTCCAAGTGGCCCAGTGTAGGGTGTTCCATGTCCCTATGGGGAGGCAGTGAGCGGTCAGTTGGACTCTATCAAGTCCTTCTCCTAAATGTATCCCCACTGGCCTCATACCCAGCTTTTTTTTTTTTTGAAACAGGGTCTCCCTACGGCCCCAGCTGTCCTGGAACTTACTATGTAGACCAGGCTGGCCTTGAACTC
>NW_008481465.1:0-3787 GCF_000622305.1 Nannospalax galili
CTGTGATAAAAACACTGACCAAAGCAACTTATAGAAGGAAGAGTTTATTTTGATTACACTTCCAAAGGGGCAAGAGTCAGTCCATCATGGAGGGGAGGTATGGCAGCAGAGGTGGCTGGAGGAGGAGCAGAAGCTAAGCACACACATCTTCAGGCAGGCACAGGAAGCAAGAGAACAACTTGAGATCCAGCAAGGGTTAAGAACTCTCTCAGCCCACCCCCAGTGACATGCTTCCTCCAGGATAGCCATACATTCTAAGACCTCCCAAAATACCACCACCAACTGGGGACAAAATGTCCAAATACTTGGAACTGGGGACATTCACATTCAAATCATCACAGAAGCCATAGGGGAGAAAGCAGCTTGGTCCCTTTCCATTTTATACAGTCCAGGTTCCCCTGCCCAGGAAACGGTCCCACCCTCCATTGAGATGCATCTATGAAGGGTCTGTGAAATAATGTTCCCATGGCTTTAAAATTTGCTTGGTAAATGTATCTGAACTTTGAACATGTATTTCTGGAGAGCCTTGTCTCATGAGAAAGTTTATAAGGACACTTGCTCAGGCATTTTCTCCGGAATGCTGGTACTCCCTTATTTCTAGGGAGACACTTTGATCTTCAAGGCATACTATGGTGGTACTCTCACCTTGCTCATGTTTTACTGAACTACTGTATTCTAGCCCCTTTATTATTATTATTCTATAGATATTCAGCTGCAACTCTAATGACTATGGGTTTACAAGCAGAGTTGTCTGTGCTTTTGGGACTTCTGCGAGGATGAAGAAATAAGAGTTATGAAATAAAACCCCATGAGTCCCCTAGTCTTTTTTCATCCATTCTGGTCCCATGTCTGTCCCCCTGGGAGTCACAAGTCTTCCCACATGAATTAAGTAATCAAGGTGATTCCTACAAAGTCATGCTCAGAGGTTCATTTTCCAGGCATTACCATCTCAGAAGAGAATCACCTGGCTGGGGAGGCTGGGGAGGCTGGGGGGGCTGGGGAGGCTGGGGAGGCTGGGAATGAAGGCTGGACACTGCTGAGCAAATAAAGGCCAAGAGAGATGAGTACATCCAGGGAAGATACTCTAGGTGGAACTTAGGATCAACAGGCACTGAATGATGCTTGAGAGCTTGGTATTCACAGAGGTCACGCAGAGTGGAGCTATTGCTTTCCTTGCACTTTCTGTTGCTGTGATAAAAACACTGAATAAAACCAACTTGGGGAGGAAAGGGTTTATTTACCTTACAGCTCACAGTTCATTCTAGTGGGAAGTTAGTGCGGGAGCTTGAGGCTTCAGGAGCCAGGAGGCAGGAACTGAAGCAGAGACCATGAAGGAAGACTGCTTACCTGCTGGCTTTCATTGGCCTGTGCTGAGCCTGCCTTCTTATACAGCCCAGGAGCAAGTGGTGGCATATTCCTGACTGTAGAAGGATCCTATTCGGATGGGTGTGGTAGGACAGCATATGGGGAACTCAGACATGAATAGGACTGCTCCCTGGACTGAGGAACACATCTTAGACTGTGGGACAGCTAAGGAATGTGGGAGACCCATGATGAGCCAGCCATGTTGGTGATATGCCTCTAGCTCCTGCTTTTCTCCCTTCAGGTCTATATGGCTTGAGGCAGCAAAGCTTTCCTGCCCACTGGCAATCCAGGGTCCCAGCTCCATCTCACTTCCTACTCCTCTTCTGGACTGCACCACCCACTTGAGCTGGGTGCCCAGAGCACCTCACCTGAGCTCTTTCTGTTTGTATTCTGCACCTGTATGTGCAGCTCTGTCCATGTCCAGAGGGCTCTGCATGTTTTTAGCCTTCAGATGTCTAATAGGCATTCAGACCCTAACTACCCCTTGGTTCCACAGCAGTCTGATAAAAAGGGATAGTATACCGTTGTTTAAGGATGTGGCCTGACAAGAGGGAGGAAAACAAGACACAGTGTGACTGATTTAGGGAGAGAAGAAATACTTTCCCAGGCTTTCAACAATTTTCAGAGATCTACTGCCCACTCTGTGCTAAGCTTTCATACCTGATACCCATGCCTACTCAACACAATGATTTTAAGGAAATATTTTCCTTAGTCTCTGTCTGGCCAATTTGGGTATCTCAGAATATTTTGATAAATGTTCAGTATCAAACTTCTTTCTATACCTTGCTTCCTTGTGTCTACTCCAGTTCAAGATTAAGAATCACCAGTTTTATGAGTTACACTCTGACTTTGGTGTATATCTACCAGTATTCCTTAGAGCTAAGGACTTCTCCACGTCAGAGCACCTCCAGAGTAGATAACTATCAGCCAGTGCTGTGTAAGGAAAGAGCTAAACACAAGAACTCTGTGGAAAAAGAATGTCAGGGGACAGGCCCTATCATGCCTCATTTGCTGATTTTAAGATACCAAAGTGATGTCAGTGAAGGCCCAGTAAAAACAGATGTAGCTCCATCCTTTAGACACAACAACTTTATGTAACCTCACCAGTATAGTCAGAATTTCATGTAAACTTAGGCATTGAAGAATCTAGAGCACATGATTCCTCTGCTTACAATGCAGTGGATATGACTGCCAGTTCATACACCATTTATAAAAACTTATTGATCAACTGATTGATGATTGCATTCGCCTGTGTGTTCAGGTGCATATCTGTGTGTGCCTGGGGGTGTTCAGCCCTGTTTGGCATGTACACACGATAAGAAGGCATCAGGTCCCATGTTCTTTCATTCTCCACCTATGTCCTGTCTGCTTTCAAACGTCCCCTATTTCCCCCTGCTAAGAACCATTCTTCCCTTGATCCAGCATTAATTCCTCTTATTTTTCACTTTTCTCCAACCAAACTCCCCAGGGCAAGGCAGTACTCGCTGCTCTCTACTATGCACTCTTTAAGGCCCTGGGCCAACTATCTATGCTCACAGGACGGCTGACAGCTGTGGTGCAGGAGACGCTGGGCTGACACAGAAGAAGAAAAGACAGGCACAAGGGTCTAGAAATAGCAGGAGAACACACACAGACATTCCACCACCACACACCAACATCTTGATGTGCACACAGACACGGGCACAAACACATTGACACCACAAGCAGAAATAATTAAATGAAATAGATTCAGATACACAGATAGACACACAGAGAAGTCATATAGATTGCAACAGATACCAATATCCATGAGCTTACACAGACACACAGAGAGAATGCATGTGCATACAAATGACTACATACACACAAACACACCCTCAGTCCTGAAGAATCATAATTCTTTCAGACAACGAATGACTGTGCTACTTGTGAAGGACATGACCTCCTCAAATAGGGTGTGTATCTTTGCACTTCTTTCTGAGCTTCCCTCTTTGGGCATGGCAGGTGTTGCCAGTCAGGAATAGACATCTGCTCACTGCATTACCTAGGAGTTTCCATGGTTGCCCATCTGTGTATAGCTGTGTTGGTCACTCTCCTAACCTCGACTTGTCTCCATTGGTCCTTGAGTCTCTGGACCCTTGAAGACTGTAGTCCTCTCTTTTCTGCAACCGACTATGTACTCATGGAAGCCCCTGTCTCCTCCTCCAACAGGGAAGCTGTCTCAAAATATGTCACACTCAAATTCAGGAGTTAGGGTGATTGCTCCTGCCCCCATGATAGAAAGTTGTCTGTGTGCCCAGGCTCAGCAACAGGGCCCACATGCAGAAATATATGCATGGTGTCTGTCATTTGTGTTATTTGGATTCTGTGTGGTAAGAAAGGTAGTGGGCTTTTTTCTCAGTGTAATAAGCAATGATTCTGTACCATCCCTGACAAGTTCTTT
>NW_008481466.1:0-3807 GCF_000622305.1 Nannospalax galili
TTGTTTGTTTGTTTGTTTGTTAATGTGTATTGCCTGCATGTGTGTGAGTGCACCCACGTTGTGCAGAGCCCACGGAGGTCAGAAGAGGCATCAGCATATCGCCTTCCCTCTGTAATCAAATACATCACTCTCATAAGAATACTTCTGATGACATTTTGACCCTACTTGGCTAATCCAGGATAATATCTCCATCTGAAGATCTCTAATAGCAAGTCTCCTTTACTTCATCAAATGGATTCTGGGGACTGGGTTGAGTATTTTACTAGCATTTATTCTGTCTACCATGACTGCATAGGGAAATTCTTTGTGAGCTATATCCTCTTGATTTACAGAAAGGATTTCTTTTCTTACAGTATGCGGAGGCCTGATCCTAATTGCTCTGGAGGTACTGAGGGAAGTGCAGGGTGTTCTTGGGGAGGGCAGGATTTGTCTTGCAAGAATTCTGTTCCATGGAGACCACCAACATGGTCTTCCATCCTGATAAGCAAGATCAGAGAAGCCTAAAGACTGAGTGCTTTACTTTCATGCTCATTCTACAAAACATGCCCATCTCAGGACCCAGAGTTCCACTTCTTTCTTACCATGGCCTGGAATTTAGCATAAAAATCACTTCGATTTTTGTTTTTTGTATAAGACTGTCCTCTGAGCCAAACAGTTGCCATTTTCCTGAGTTCAGCTGTAACTGCCTGCAAAAGACTGTCACAACTGGGCATATTGACTCAGTTGACCATCCATCAGTGGAGGAAGGATGGGGAAGGGAAATGAGACCTCGTCTTGAGCATCCAGCCATACTTCCCAACCAGTGGTGGTCAGGAAGGCTAGGGAAAGGGCTGGACTATATAGACTGGGGAAGGGAGGGGAGCTCCATTTATTTGACTATGGAGAAGCTGTCATAAACACCTACTTGATGTGTGAAGACTTTCCAATGTGACCTTGGGTGATAGCACCCACACTCCTGTAAGTATCCCTTCATCCATTGTTCTGTAAGTAAGCTTTAAAACCCAGTGGTTCCCCAGAGTGAAATTTGTTGAAATTGTACCTCTACTTGTCATTGGGGCCTTAGGAAGAAAGGGTGGACATTGTTTACACCTCCCCCACAGAAGTTTTAGCAACAGGCCTCCCTTGTAGCTCTTCCACAAAGGTCTCTGTATGGCCAGCAGAGGCTTGCCTTACACATGCTCATTGAATGCCTCCTAGAAGTATATTGAGAAGCAGGATGGTGCACGTATCTGCTGACTCCCATCTCCCATTGTCAAGCCTCTGCACATCTGAGTCCCACATGTGCTTGGTGGAATAAGCTCCCTCTGGTTCATGGTTTCAGAGGATCCTAGGGAAGAAGTTCCATAGTTACTTGAAATGAGCAGCAGCTGGCAGGAAACTGCCCACCCAAGTCAAGACAGAAACCAGAAAATGGGTTAAGCAGATAAGCTAGAACATCTGCTGTGTGTATTTTAATCTACATCATAGAATTACTGTGAGGATTGGCAGAAACATTAGGATTGTAAAATATTTCGTGCATTACCATGTACATAGCAAGCACTCTTTAATATTATCAACTCATAACATTAAATCTCCACTTGTAATTTCCTAAATCTTACTTTATGTAATGGTCACAACAGTGTTCTATGGAATTGGATATATTTGTTTCATAGAAATTGAGGCTCTAAAGTGTTCAGCAGCTTGCCCAAAGTCAAACCACTAATAACCAGGAGTGTCGATCTGTTCATATGACTTCAATGTTACACCAGACTTCCCAAAGGGAGGCATTCCTCGGGGCCAGCCTGGGTACATGATTGTTAACAAGAATAGGAGAGCACCCCTCCAGTGCCCCGTATCTGTTCTTCAGTCTCTGGCTTCACTGGAGCTCTTGATTTCCAAGAACCTGATGAGAAATCATGTTTTCTGACAGCTTCCCAGGAGTTCTTCCAGCGCCATGGTGTTTCCCTACCACCTTCAGAGTCATGATTGGATCCCAAGCCACCATTCCAGTGGCTTCCTCTAACAAGACCCCAAGGGGTACAGTACCACACTACTGAGGGCTCATTAGGGACCTAGGGCTCAAGAGGGTTTCTCCCCACTCGTGCCTCCCTTCTGGGGCCTCCTCTTGCTCCCCAGGTCCAAGGAAAGTCTAAAAATGGGCTAGTCTCTGCTCAGAGTCCCCAGACTGACATCTGGGAAAGAAAACATCCCTTTGGGAAGCTGTGTTCTAGACCTAGCTGCACCTCTTGTATCCAGGGAAGACTGTAAGGACATACTCAAGTTGTCTAGGCTTCAGTGACTCTATTGACCAGTGGAACCTGCATTATTTGACCTCAGTTGCTGCCCACGAAGCCAGAGCCTGAGAAAACCTAAATACTAGAGAGTGTGGCTCTTCATACATGTGGCTGCATGTATGAAGGGCTGAGTCATTTCCTCCTCCATCTTTCTTCCCATCCTTCCACTTTTTCCTAGAAGAGACAACTTCAGAGTTTCCAGGGGATGGCATTGCTGTGACAAAGGGAACATCAGCTTGCTTTTCTGTTATATCCTGTCATGCAGTCCCTCCCCTGTTCTCTAGGTGGACAGCGGATCTGTGCAGCGCCTCATTCTCAGGAAACCTCACTGGTTGTGTGTCCACTCCAGGTGGGTACACACACAGGTCCTTCCTCTGAGCTTATAAAACAAGGAAAGAATTTCTGCCACCATCAGCTCAAACTTGGTGTTATCCTTCATGGAGCAATGCCCCTGAAAAGGAAAACCCATTTAGGGGAAGATCAAGAAATGGCTCAGGGGCCTTGCCTCCTTTTCCCAGGCCTTGCCTCTCTCTTGCATGAAGCCTATTCTCTGTGACTTTTAAGGATTATGAGGGAATTTGTTGAGTCTAGTTTACTGCCTAGTCCTGCTTCCTCTGCATCAGGCAGCCTGATGGAGGCAGAAGCTCCCCTTGCTGAGTTTTCATCATTGGGGTTTGAAGGAATGGTTGGAGTTCCAGAGTGGGGACTGTCACTGTTCAGAGGAGCTTAGCAGGAGAGGTCCTCGGTAGGGCTCAGGTGACCCTGTGAGACTTTCCAGGCCACTCTAGTGGATCAAAGTTCATCTCAGAATCCCACTGGCATTAAGCAAGCTGCCTGCCCAGCAGTGAAGGGTGCAGGAGCCATCTTGTAACTGTTCTGTGTTTGTCTGTAAGGTGGATCTTTCCTAATAATATAGGCTGTGTCTGGGCACAGTCTATGTGAAAAGGGGTAACATGTAGACTGCTACAGGACCAGATTGTCTCATCAACACAAAGGAGTCCCTGCAATAGCCTTGTACCTAGTATTTACCCTACCCCTCCCTTAAACCATGCTAATCTGCAGGAGTTTAGCCGAAATTTCAGTGTGTTCAGAAAATCTTCCAAGACCACCCTGCTCACACTAATGTCTTTCTTTGGAATCCTACGCACATTTTAACTACCCATCTCTTTGTTTAAAACATATGGGTACCTACTCTGTGTAGAGTATTGTGATAAGTGTTGCTATTGACAAAATGAATCAAACATGTTCTGTCCTCAACTCAGCTAGAAGGTACACAGAGACAAGTTTCAAGAAACTGTGTTTAGTGGGAGTTTAGGAGAGAGAAGCAGGGAAGTTTTCAGATGAGGAAGTTTCAAAGAGGGATTTGGCATTCAGGCTTGGACTGTGTGGACATGCAGAGTTGGGGAAAAGCCATCACAAACATCAAAAACAGCATAAAAAGATAAGACATCTATGGTCATTATCTTATGCTAAAATGCATCTGAAGGCACTCTCCTCCTCCACAGAAGAAAAGAAAACAAGAAAGAAAAGAAAA
>NW_008481467.1:0-3803 GCF_000622305.1 Nannospalax galili
ATCTGACAGCCTCTTCTGACCTCCGCAGGCATTGCATGACATGGGTGCACTGACGTACATGCAGGAAATACACACATACACATAAAAAATAAATAAATAAGTGAACTGCCATGTCACAACTTCAACAAATTATTTTCAAATGGCTCATGGGGGGTGGGAAGTCTTTCAACTTTTCTGTAGGCTTGAAATTTCTCAAAATAAACTTGAGGGAAATTAAGCTATTAGGTTACTGTGGTGTGCTGAATACACAGCCCACTGAATGAGATAGCCTCTGCTCTGTTCTTTTGCTAGGATTGAGGGCCGGTGACCTGCATCTGAAGCCCAATGTGTTCTCTGCAGCTTAGAGCTACAAGTTCCATTGGGGCAGTGTCATAGCCAAGTTGATTCTTGCAGTGACATTAGGCCTTAGTGACCCTTAGAGGTAACCTGTATACCCAGGGAAGCACTATTGGAAGAACATATTGGCAATGTTCGGAATAAACAGATTCACCACCAATCCTCGTTGTCCCAAATTACATGGGGTTCATGTCAAAGTGCAATCTGCTTGACCCTCTGATAATCTGATGGTTGGTTTCTAAAGGTAGGGCTGAAATGCAAGACATCCACAGCCAAAGTGAGCCCGGCCCTGATCACCTCTATCACGATGAACTAGAGTGAGGATCTGGGGCTTGAAGATGGAGGCTTACTGGTAAGGCTCAGAGGAGAGACACGACGCAGTTATGAGGGCTGAGCAGGAAACAGAATGACAGACAGTACAGTGATTGATTCAGGAATATGCCATGTATTATTTTTCTTGCACTGTGACAAACCCCTGACAGAAGCAACTTTGGGGATGAAGGGTTTATTTGGGCTCCTGGCTGCAGACAGATTTCAGTCTACCACAGCGGGGTAGATACACAGCAGGACTGGCTCTATATGTAGTAGCAGGAGTGTGAGGTGGGGAGTGTTCACATGGTGGCAGGAGGAAGCACAGAACACAGGCCAGAACCAGGGATGGGTATAACCATCAAAGATCTGTCCTATTGACCTACCGACAGCCAGTACTACTCACCTCCTAAAGGCTCCACAGCCTGCACCACAAGCTGGGGACTGAGCATTTATACTCAGAGCCTGTGGGGGCCACTTGAGATCCTAACCATAAAAGGCTGTTTGTTCATGGAAGCCTGAGATTCATGGAGTAGAGGTCAATGACACCTACTCATAAAGATGCATCCAGGGGACACAGATGACATGGCAACACACAGGACCATTCCCAGTGTCAGGCTGCAAGCTGCGCCCAGCTCTGCGGGAAGCCATTCTCTCAAGATCAGACTGCCTTTCCTGCTGGGCTCTAATCAAAGGCCTAAAGGAACGACAGAGTTTCAGTTGCTGAAGATGGAAAGGCAGAAATGTTAGCGGGTAGCTAAGGGGTTGAGATACCCTTCTCCTAACCTTTGTATCTTGTAGTAAGTTTTGCCTTCGCTGTGTTCAACTTTAGTGAAACGGCTTCAATCCACAGACCAAAGAGTTTGAAGATGTGACTGAGGTCAAGAATGATTGGGAAGTAAGTCCCCAGCCGATAGAGAGGGGCTCCCACAGCTTAGCCAACCCAGCCTGGCCACTCCTCTGGAAGAACCTTTTCTTCTGACAAGGTACTCAAAGGATAAATTGGACAGAAGGCTCAGCCCAAGACTCAGATGGACCTACTTGGGTTTGGCTGGTAATGACATGTTTCTCTAACACACTTGATGCACAAGTGAAGCAGCAATCTACTATACCGGAATCTGGGGGTGGGGCGGGGGGCAAAGTGACCTGATCAGAGTGAAATTCTAAGCCTAATTGTTTCGGGTATTCCTAATGAAAGTGCTCAGACAACAATTCAAGCATCACTGCTATACATAGATAAAAATTTTACACCTAAAAATGAAGTCTGGAAGACTGTCTTTTTGTACTTTTTCACAATGACCAATAGGAAATAAAAAGCCAATATACTCCAACTTATTGGTATAATCAAGAGTCTTCACCATCTAGAAGAGGCAAGAGTGAGAAGAGCATGGACATTAACTCCAAGGCAAGTCCAGTCAGCAGAACGGAGGGGAGTATGGTGACAGGGGAAGGGGCTGACGGCAAAGATGCACAGCAGGCACTGAGGACACATCCTATGCAGCTGCTCCTCCCGGGATCCTGGAGAAACACCCAGGTCCCACATCACCTCTCCACTGAGGAGAGAAAGTAACAGATTTTTTTGGTCACAGTGACATTTTGGCTTTCTATCCCCGAGAAGGACTGGAACAAGCTAATGGGGAACAGTGTGATAAAACAGAATGGCATTAATCAGGCTACTGTGTACTACATCCTAACTTTCCCCATTTGCTCAAATAAAGGGGACGAACAGGGTCAGCCATCACCTTCTTATCTTTATCTTAAAGCTCTGGCACTTCTATTAGAGGCAAACACAAAATTGCTCTTGCACTCTACTTGGAAAGACAGCAGCAAAATGGCAGATTTTGACACACTCTTATGACTCAAAGCTGTTTAACTTACCATATTTACGATAGTGCAAGAAAGACCCTGTGTAAGCCAAAGTCTAGAGATCCAGCTCTGAAGGACAGGCTCCCTTTCCCCTAGGAATGAGACCTGCTTTTGGAGCCTGAGCCCAAGCTACACCTGTCCTGTGCTGGACAGGCACACAACAGGACCAGAGGCAACTGCTGCCTCTCATTTAATGTTTAGAAAAGTCCCCAGGAAAGCACATCTATCTGACACCATGTAATTCCTGGAGGAAAGCAGGGGTTCTGATAAAACCCACAAAGCATCTCCCTCTAACTTTCAAAAACCCATTTCTTCCCAAAGAAATAAGGAGGCTCAAGTCAAAAGACGCTAAAGAGTCTTTGTCTTGAGCAGACTTTAAAAACGAGACCCTTCTTGGCAAGCGGACCTTAGGACCAGAGATATCCATAGATGATAGTTATATTTCTGAGTCAAAAGCCTCAGTCTACCTTCTCTTAACCTGGTAGACTCTGGGTGACATCTGTGAAAAGGTGAATACCAGCGGGGAAGATACAAAGCTCTCTTAGCTTCAACTTGCTTGCTGGTAAAATGGGGCCAGTGGTGTTTAGCAGAGGATCACTGTGAGATAGTAAGTAAAGCAATAAGTTGAGTACTACACAGCACACAGCACATGAGCAGAAAGCAGAGTGCTGGGTACTTACTTCTAAACAGATAGACGTGGAGCAACAGCACAGTCATGAGGGAAGAAACCAGAAAGAAATTATACAGTGTATTTGGACAGGATAATAGAGGATTTTAAAAGTCATCCTAGGCCAATTCAGATCCTAGTGAAAGAAAGCACAATACAGAGTTCCAAGATAGCTGATCAGACACGTCAGACAATGTATGATTTGGAGGCATAAAATAAACGGTGCCTGCCTTCACACTATTTATCCAGGCAGACATGAATGTGGTGTCATCTTGTGGACACAGTCCTCTTGTTAACTTGACACAAGATCAGCTCTCCATCTGCAGATGTGACAGCTTCCTTAATAATCAGTTCCCAAGTCAGAAAACTGAAGAAGAAAAATACCCACAGCTCTTCTAGCCTCTGGAGGGATTTTAGTCAGGATTCCATCATTTCTTTCTCTTTTCTTTAATATTTATTATTTTTATGTGTATGAGTATACTGCCTGCATGTATGTGAGTACACCCGTGTCGTGCAACGCCACAGAGGTCAGAAGAGGGCTTCAGATTTTCCTGGAACCGGAGTTAAGGAACGCTCGTAGCTGCCATGTGGGTGTTAGGAATCGAACCCGGGTCCTCTGCAAGAG
>NW_008481468.1:0-3799 GCF_000622305.1 Nannospalax galili
GCTGGCCTTGAACTCAGAGATCTTCCTGCCTCTGCCTCCTGAGTGCTGGGATTCAAGGCATGCGCCACCACAGGCTCTCACTTTGTAACCCTGACTGGCCTAGAAGTCTCTATGTAGACCAGGCAGGCTAGCCTTAAACTCAGAAAGACCCACCTGAGTGGGTCTCCTCCACCTCTTGAGTACTGGGATTAAAAGGGGTGTGCTACCATGCCCGGGCAAATGCTTTCTTCCTAGTAAAGCACAAAAGATTTTTAAAAGACTTAATTTCTTGTTCATTTGTATGTATATGTGTTACGCTGTTATGCTTTTTTTTCTAAGAGTCTTACAGGTTTTGCTCTTTAGATTTCATTCCATTTTGAGTTCCTTTTTATGTCCAGTGTGAGGTGTAGGCCTAATCTCATTCTTTTGCATATGGATGTTCAGCTTTCCCAGCACCATTTGTTGAAAAAACTGTTCCTCCTATTGAAATGGTCTTGGCACATTCAAACATAGATGGATAAGTTTATTTCTAGACTCTCAAGTCTCTCCTGTTAATTCATGTATCTCTTAAACCAGTATCACACTATCACTTGACTACTGTTGCTTTGTAAATTTTGAAATCAAGTAGTGTGAATATGATTTAATTTGGGGTTTTGCTTTGTTTTTGTGTTTTGAGACAGGGTCTCCCTATAGCCCCAGCTGGCCTGGAACTTGACCAGACTTGGCCTTGGTCTCAGAGAGATCTGCCTGCCTCTGTCTCCTGAGTGCTGAGATTAAAAACCGTGTACTACCATGCCTAGCTTATTTTTACTTTTAATGTATTTTACCTACATCTGAAATGTTGACTAGCATAAATGAAAAATATTCTCAAAGTGCAAAGTGGTATCACAGTACTTCTCAACAGCAGGATGTAACTATTATCAGTACAAAAGTATTGTGTCATCAGTTGGTGGCAAGTATAGTGATGGGAAATCTTGCCATCAGTGATGTCTTGTTAATGAAGCAGGTGGATTTGCAGGACAGGTAAATCCTAGAAAAATATAGAAGGGGAAGTCAGAAGTTTATGATGATAGACAATGAACTCTTCTATGCGTAAGGGGAAGTTGAAGATAGGATGTGTGAATGGTGGTGACTTGGTGGATGGGGAGTGAGTAAAGCATTCATCATATGAGATCCTTAAGATGTACGCGATGGACCAGTCCCTAATGGGGGTGGTCAGAATGGGCAGCTTAAGGCTGGCTGTGCAGAGGGCACTGTGGCCTTGTCCTAGTGGAGCAAGCGATGATAGATAGAAGTGGGTTCGGGAACTGAGAGTCCAGCAGTCATGCATGTGGACAGCACAAAAGAAAGAGCACCTGGCAGGCACTGGGTAAGTGGAGGACCGCGTCAAGGAGGGTAGGGTCTGCCACAGCACAAACCTCAGGAGTAACAGTTCTTAGTTGGATTATTTTGGTGGCAGTAGTGGGGAGTAGGGTAGACTCTGGCCTGGAGGGAAGTGCACAAACCCCTTACCTGACAGCTTTGCAGGGATGCCAAGTTCCATTTAAGGCCATGTGCAGGCAAGAGGTCTGTAGATCACAACTATGCAGCTGGGATGTGGAGCTCGCAGAGGGGAGTGAATCAGGGGATATATTCAGGGCAGAGTAGGAACAACCGGAATCTAGGCAGGAAAAGGTGACAGGAATCTGAGGTATAGGGAGCTAGGTGTGCATTCTGGAAGGGGCACATGGAGCCCAGGGTTGGTTTAACTCTGCTACATTGTTTTCTTACGTGGCAAAATGTTCGGTATAATTTGTTGGTATTACAAACATAGTAGCTATAGTTAGGGTTTTTTTACTTACATGATAATTTATGGATTATATAGATAATATTTACTTATCTTAAATCATTTACAATATTTACTCATCTTAAATCATTTACCCAAGTTATTGTCATTTGCTATTTCTTTGCTACTTATAACTTTTTAACTTTGTGTGTGTGTGTGTTTTCGTGTGCCACTATGCTGAGTAGAGGCCAGAGGACAACTTCTGGGAGTCAGTTCTCTCCTTTCACCATGTGGGTCCTAGGGTATCAAATTCTGGTCTGCAGGCACCCACTGAGCTATCTCACCAACCCTGCTTCTTACAACTTTAAAAAATATAGTGTAAAATACAGAAAGATAAGGGCTTAATGGCATCCCCTTTTATTGAGACATTGTGTTACTGTGTGCCCCAAGCTGCCTTCCACCTTGCAATCTTTATACCCCCCTCCCCGAAGTGCTAGAATGACAGGTGTGTGGTGCCATGCCCAATTTTAAGGCTTAATTTTGTTAGAAGACCAGTGACATTGACTCAACAAGTGGCTATCATTTTCTTTTTGTCAAGGTCCGAGACTTATTTGCTCTTGCTCGGAAGAATGCCCCTTGTATTCTCTTCATTGATGAGATCGATGCTGTGGGAAGGAAGAGAGGCCGAGGCAACTTTGGGGGGCAGAGTGAGCAGGAGAACACACTCAATCAGCTGCTTGTGGAGATGGACGGTGAGCAGTCAAACCCTCCTCGCTAAACTGCACTTTCTGATTGTCTCATATCTCTAAAATGAGAGTTTTTATTGAGATACCAATCTTAACAAGTAAAAGAACATTCTCTGAAACGAACTACCTTCTAAAAATGTTCTTTTATGGGCCTAGGGAGATGGCTCAGTGGTTAAGAGCACTGGCTGCTCCTATAGAGGACCTGAGTTTGAGTCCCAGCCACATAGCGGTGGACCCACAAGTCCAGAATGTGATGCGTATTCTAACCTACAGGCATCCTAGCTGAGCAGCACAGCACACTGTCAAGTGGGTTTTCTTCAGGGCCATGTGGCTGACGGAATGCTGGCTTGCTGCCACTGCTCACCATTGTTAGAGAAAGTCAGGCCAAACTGTTAGTCCAACAAAAGATGCAGATTCAAAAAAATGTGTCCCTTTCACACCATCATAAAGTTGAAAAAATGTAAGCTGGGGACCAGCCGTGCTCTTTAACAGAGCAAAGCAGTCTTTCTGTGCCAGTCGGCTTTTCTTTCATTTAAGAAAGCCAATTCCTAGGATATGCTTCATCCTTTCTGCTTGAAGGTATGGGGATGCATGCCTTTGTATACAGAGTGGGGAAGCTCAGTGCCAGGTATCATGCTGGCTCAGATGATGAAGCCAAGCATCGTATCAGAGTAAGAAAAGTGAGACCTTGACAGTTCACCTGTAGAGGTACAGGCTCAGATTAGAGAACCATGTTGGGGACATCAGCCCATGTACTTTTTCCCTGCCAGGGTTCTGGGTTGAAGGACATTGACATTTGAGAAACAGCTAAGAAAACGCAATCATCTAGGGCTTGGAAATGTGGCTTATTGATTAAGAGCGCATACTGCTCTTGGAGAGGGCTGGAATTTGGTTCCCAGCACTGTTGGGCAGGTCACCACCACCTCTTCCTCCAGCTCCAGGGGATCCAATCTCTCTGACTTCCAAGGGCACCTGGGGTCACATGCACATACCCCTATACATACATACACATAAAAAAACAATAAAATCCTTTAAAAAAGAAAAAAGTGTGGTGGCACATGCCTATAATCCTAGGACTCAGGAGGCAGAGCCAGGAAAATCACAAGCCTGAGGTTAGCCTAGTCTACATAGTAAGTTACAGTCCAGTCTGGAGTACTGAGTGAGACCCTATCTCATAAAATGAAAAAAGTAAAAATTAAAAATAAGAATTGATTCTTAAAACTCCCAGGTTTAGAGGAAGAGAGTAGAAAGAGAAGGAGCAGGGTGCTGGTGCAGTTAAGGAGGGATTTCTAATCTCTGTAACCCAGCA
>NW_008481469.1:0-3643 GCF_000622305.1 Nannospalax galili
GTGTGTGTGTGTGTGTGTGTGTGTGTGTGTGGTGTATGTGCACGTGTGGGGGTGCCTGTGTGTGTGTGGAGGTCAGAGGAAGACATCAGTGTCCTGCTCCATCATTCCACCTTACTCCTTTGAGACGGGGTCTGTCACTGAATCTGGAGCTAGGACGGTGGCCGGCAAGCCCTAGTGATTCCTCTGCCACTGCCCTTCTTCGTGCTGGATTTACAGGAGTCCTCAAGGCCACGTCCAACTTATTACATGGGTGCTGGGATCTGAACTCAGGTCCTCATATGTCTGCAGCAAGCACTCATACTCACTGAGCCATCTACAAGCTCCTACATTCCTTTCTAATTTGAACACATGGAACATGATTTCTTTCCATCCTCAGGCCGTCTCTGTGGCCTGCAGTGCAGGTGGCCTCTGGAGCTCGATGTGGGCTGGGCTGCAGCTTCAAAACACTTTACATGCCTCTGTTGCCTTCTCTGACCCATTGACCCAGTCCCCTGGTACCCTCCCAACTGCTTTTATGGGAACCTGTATCTGTTACCATATGATGTAGGCACTAATTGCTTCCCTTTTTATGGGCAGAGAGGGAAGGTGGAGGGAGAAATCACTCCTGTATATTCTGACTGAAACACTGTCACAGACCAGCTTACCTTTTGAACCTATAATCATGTTATTAAAATTAAAGACTAGTTGCACAAAAGTTGCCTTCTAAAGTGGTGTGCATTACCAACACCCACAAGCCATATAACTTGTATTCTCTCAACAAAACTGAACAGTACAGGAATGTCATTGTATCAGTGGACACACACCCAGGTATACACATTGTTTTTTGCATGTGTGCATGCATGTGTGCCTGTGTGTGTATGTTTATTTGCATGTGTATAGAAGCAGGTGTGTTCAAGTACACATAGAGGCCGGAGGTTGATGTGGCTGTTTTCCTTGATTACTCTTCACCTCATGTATCAAGGCCAGGGTCTCTCACATGAACTCAGAGCTTTCCAGTTTGGCTAGTCTCACCTGTCAGCTTGCTTTGGGATCTCCAGTCTCCACCTCCAGAGCACTGGGAGGGCAGGTGGGCTGCCATCCCTGCCCAGCGTCACATACACAGTTCTGAACATTGCTATGTTGTGTTGTGTACTAGAAGGATGAGTATTCGCCCAGGATGCTAAGAAGGATAGACGGAATCATATTACCCACTTCACAGGAGCAGAAATGAGGGAACGGTTCCATAAGGTCTCAAGTCATCAGTCGGCAGTGGGACTTGAACCCTTGGCTAATCTGATATGGTCACATTGCTGTACTGTGTCCTGTGGTTCAAAAGATGCTGAGATTAAGAAGACTTGTTTTCTTTTAATGGATGGTGCAACTGTAGGCAAAATCCCATGACTTGACCTGGGGTGAGTTCCTCCCACTGATTTTCTTAATAAAGGAAATATGGATTGAAAACTGAGATGTTTTTATAAAAATGAATACTCCTGTGGATTTAGAAGAAAATTCACGCACATAAGTGAGTTCAATTTAAAGCGTCTAGTGATCCTAATTGATAAGATATGGATTCTGACTTTCTTCTTACTTTAACTGACAGTATGAGCATATTCCTCATAAAGCATTTGCAAAATACTAAATAACAAAGAATTATGGTATTTTGAAGTAAGATTTCACGATGTAGCTCAATTTCCTCAAGGCCACCAGGGTTCCTAACACAGGCAGGAAAATTCACAGTTAACATTGTTTTTAGGAATGTACAAAATGTTTCACAGTCCTGTGATTCGGGACCTCAGCTACATTATATTCTCCATCCAAACGTTTCTCTTACCTCCAAACCCATCCGGCACGTATGTTTTAAGAACAATATTGCAGAAAATTGTTGGCAGTGATAATGGTTTGTTTCCCTCATTTCTCAGGGAGATGTGTCGGTAGCCTGCTTGGAGGCCATCCAGGGGAAGGATCCTCTGGCCGATCAGCCTGTTGTTGTCATCATATACAGCTATTCTCAGGACAGCCAGGTCAGGCAGGATCACCTGCAAATGAAAAATGGGATATTTCATTGTTTTTTGTAAAAGAATCACGACTCTAGGTATCTAGACCAAACCATTGCTGTCCTTAAAGACCCCACAATGTGAAAAGAAACCAATGAGCCATTTACATTCCTAGAGAGTGCTGCATAAGATATTGGTGCCCAGGTCACAGAAGGCAATGGGAACAGGTTTCCTAGAAGGCAGCTCCTCAAATATGTGAAAGGATTAAAGATCACAACTCCAAACCAACCCATTCTACACTCAGACCACAGGTTTAAAAAGGAGACCCTGAAAAATAGACAGTTTTTTATTTTGTTTGACTTATTTATTTTTATTTCATGTATATGATTGTTTCATGTGTGTAAGTATACCACATGCGTACAGTGTCTACAGAGACCAGAAGAGGGCATCAGATCCTGTGGAACTGGAGTTATGGATGGTTATGAGCTGCCACGTGAGTGCTGGGAACTTAATCTGAGTCCTCTACAAGAGCACACAGTACTCTTAACTGCTGAGCCATCCACACAGGGCTCTTAACTGCTGAGTCATCTCTGTAGATCCAAGAGTGACTTTTCTTAATCTCAGCAATTATCATGGAGTGATAATTGATATGATGGAGTGGAGTGTGGGAACTTTGTGTACTACCTGGGTTATTTCTGGAATTTAGCTCTGCTTGTTTTTAAGAACAGGGAAAGTATTTCTGGGGAAATCCTGCGCATACAAAGTACAGTAATGCAGTAATTTTCATTCTCCTTATTTCTTGTATTCTAAATTTTGGACACATTTGGGATGTTACATAGAGGAAAGGAAAGGAAGAAGTCTACGGATCCTTGTTTGCAGATGGTATGATTCAATGTACAGGAGACCCTCAAGATTATAACAAAAAAGACCCCAACACACAAACTCGTTTGATCTGATAAACAATTTTAATAAAATGACAGGACACAAAATTAACATACAAAAATCAGTAGCTTTTCTCTTTATATACCAATGACAAATATGCTTAGGAAGAAATCAGGGAAATAATCACATTTATAACTGCCTCAAAATAAAAACAGAACGAAACACCTTGGAATACACGTAACCAAAGAAGTGAAAAAGCTCTACAGTGACTACTTTAAAACATGGGGATATTGAAGAGAACCCTAGAAGGAGGATCTATACAGCTCCTGCTCATGGGTTGGAAGAATTAATGCTGTAAAAATGGCAATACTACCAAAAACAATCTGCAGGTTCAATTTACTCCCCATCAAAATTCCAACACTATGCTTCACAGAAAAAAAATCTTAAAATTCATATGGAAGCAATCCCCCCGCGGCCAAAGGAATCCTGGGAAAAAGAATAATGCTGGTGATCTCACCATATGTGATTTCAAGTTACATTATAGAGCCATAGTAACAAGACCAGCATGGAACTGGCACAAAACCACAAATGTAGACCAATAGAACACAGCAGAGGGCCCAGATATAAATCTACACGGCTATAGTCATCTGATCTTTGACAAAGGTGCCAAGAAAATACACTGGAGAAGAGACAGCTTCTTTCACATATGCTGCTAGAGAAACTGGATATCCATAGGTAGAAGAATGAAACTAAAGTCCCATCTGTTACTGGGTACAAAAATCAACTCC
>NW_008481470.1:0-3811 GCF_000622305.1 Nannospalax galili
GGTGGATTGGAGCTCCCTTTTTAGAGTGTTTCCTCCCATGATCTCCACAGAAGGGAGGGGTGTCAAATCCACAGTAGGATAGTATTATAAGTCTTTTGAGGCTTCTGTTAGTGCGCATATATGGACAGACGCATAGGTGCCTTGGTCTCTGGTATAGTGAGAACACTCTAGCCACAGATGCAAGGATGCTTAATTACAGAGGGGCATTCTAGTCACCAGGAGACACAGCCACCATGACGCAGCTGCCGCTCTCCATGGCTGTCTCCTGTCTCACTCCTGGTCTATACCGTGAGCTCTTTGCTGGAACAGGTGGAAGCTCTCTTAGGAGACCTTGCCATTCAGTCTGTTGCAATCAGATGCATTAGAAGAGTATGTGAAAGGGCAGCAATGCCTTCTACATATTCTTGGAAAGAGGGAAGGAGAGAGTCCTTGCTGGGAGCCAGCTGGAGCCTGGGCTTTGCTGGTTTTCCTGGAGCCTTCTTAACTGCTCAGCTTAGCTCACAGCTAGCTGCAAGCCTTCTTGCTTAACTTCCCTCAGCGTTCCAGGCCTGTTTCATAGCTCATATTTCACTTTAACATTTATTTAAACTCTCAAGTTTCATAACACAATGAGGGTGGGTTTCACTAGATCACTGGTGACTTTAAAATCACCCCCTCAAGAGCCAGGTGTAGTGCATGCCTATAAATCTAAGCACTTGGGCAGGAGAATCAGGAGTTTAAGGTCATCCTTATCGACAATAACAAGTTCCAAGCCAATGTGAGCTACAGGAGACCTTGTCTCTTAAAAAAAACCACCCCTCATACACACTTTACTCAAATTGTCATTCTAAACGTTTACCTGAACAAAAAGTGTTCCAGGACAGCTGAAGTGGCATCTCTGAGTGTAAGAGCAAATCTGTTACTGACGTTGAGAACCTGGTTACTGAGTACTCAGGTTACAGGATAAGTGAGGTAGAGGAGGTAGTTTGTTAAGAGAACAGTGTTTTGATGTGACAAATTAGGCCTGGAAGACTTGTTCAAAGTTTCAGGTCCCACCACCTGTTCCAACAGCAACTGGTGTACTGTAATACAGGGGCCATGTCAGCTGCCCAGAGTTGGATGCAACACCTCAGGTTAAGGGACACAGACCCAGTTGTCTTCCCTGGCTTCAGACACCAGCCCCACTTTGGTGGCTTCAGGCCACCCACACTGCCGAGTGACTGACTGCAAATCCTGGAAGTTACCGGGACCCTTCTACAGTTCAGTCATTTGCTAGAAATCACAGAAAGCAGGACAACAATGTATTTATGGTTTTGATTTTATTATAAAGGACACAATCAGAACCAGCCACATAAGGACACAAAGCATAGCCAGGTACTCACCAGCCAGGAAGCTGCACTCAGCCCCCATCAGACAGTGAGTCACAGTCATTGGCCCTGAAGTGAACTCAATCCTCAGCCCTCTCTTCTTCTTTGCTCTTGGAGGTCTTGCTCACTCAAAGCCCCAACCCTCTAATCAGAAAGTTGGTCTATCTAGCCACCATCTTGGGTCATTTCCCTCTTGACATAAACACTGGTGTGACCCAAGGGGCAGATAAATAACAGACACTCCTGCCACTCAGGAAATTCCAAAGACTTAAGGCCCGTCCCCCCAGGAACCAGGGACAAAGGCCAGCCAAGATCTTCAATATCCAACAAAGTCAAATCTACATCCTGACGCACCTATTCCTTTCCAGAGGAGGAGGAGATCCTTAACAGCCCATTGCAGGTCCGGGCTATTTTCCAGTTCATTATTTAACTTTCCATCAAGGCCATGTTCAAACCTATACATCAGTAGGAAGAGTCGAAAATAGGCCCTCAGTTCCTACTGCTGTCTGCTGGTGACCCAAGCTTACTTTATACTCTACCCTGGCACTGTCCTGAAGCCAAGCCCAGATGGACATCTGTCTCTCTGAGCATTCTTTATCTAAAGCTTCCTAAGGTAGGTAGTGCACCGAAGCAGGCCTCAAAGGGTGCTAAAGGTCTAGAGGCAGCTGGATGGGGTCTGGGTATCCAGAGGCCCTGGGCAGTAGCCTTCAGGGTATGGATTCCATCTTGAGTGTTAAGTAACATCTTCTACCCACACCTCAGTGCCTGATGGAATGCTGAGTACTGCTTTACAGCATTCGAATTAACAGCCAGCTTTGCCCTGTTTACAATGATTATCTTAATGAATCACATCTAAAAAACTAAGTTCAAGACATAGTAACTCAAACATTACTGATTAGTTAAAATCAACAACCCACACAAGGGAAAATGATGTAAAAGGTAATATATCAATATTAGTAATAGATCAAAGATTGATTTCAGTGTAATTACAAAGGTGTAACTGGCCAGCCAGTCTTGAATAATATAAAGACTTGACCTTGACCTTTAGTTTATCACACCAGAGTGACTGAGACAATTCCCAGTACCTGTATCTAGAATAAGATCTTAAGTTAATGTTTCTAGGAATTTCTGACACTTCTACAGGGTACTAGGGTTTTCCCATCACCCATGTTAGGAGGCATCTCCTCCATGTTAGAATGGTAAGAGCAGTGAACAGAGCCATCCTCCACCTTCCCACCTGCCTGATTCTGCAAAACGAGAAGGGGGATAGATGCACAAGTTCTGTCCACTCTAGGACCCTAGGGTACAGCAGCCCCTAAAGGCTAGGTAAGGTAAGGTCTTACCATTGCAAACAAAAAGGTAGGAGACAGCAAAGGTGCACTCCTCCACTTACAGCTCCAAAGCATGCTCACGGTACTAGGTATTGGTTGCCTACTTGACTCTCACAAACAGAGGGACTCATGCTTCCCTGGCCTGAGAGGCTCCTTTGCCAGGAAGAGGCCCGTCTGCTGGTCTCATTCTGCAGAAGAGCCCAAGCAGAAGTCCTGGATTAATCCTGGGCATTCTACTCCTCTCTGCCCAGATGTTTCCCAAGCATCAAACTAGGCTCTGTTTCAGAAGATCAGCAAAGATGCTTTTGGACATCTTCAAATGCAGAGAAGCATCATCAAATAACTTTTGTTCTGTGTAGCAAAGGAAGAAATCTTTCAAAGCCTGCACATTATCTATAGCAGGGACACATTCCCTCCAAAGATTCTCCCAGAATATTCTGGGAGAGGGCACAGATCACACATCTGTCAGGAATACCAGTGCTAGGAGCCCTGGAATTCCATCCCAAGGCCTGAGATGTGTTAAAGTCTCAAATATTCATATGAAGAGGTCTGGGGGCCCTATCTTCCCAATAGTGACCTCTGATCATAGTAAGAAGGCTGACAGAAGGGAGTTCCCTGTTGGGAAAGATAGAGCTGGACTCCAGTCACAGGAGGCCAAATCCTCTTATCTTCTACTTGGGAACTTCTGTCACGCATCGGGGTTTGAGTGTGGGAGAATTCCAGCAATCCGTTCACTCCTGCCCCTTAGTGTACAGGGTTAGTCTCACCCTATGGGATTATGGGGGGGAGGTAGCGGAAGTGCCACTAGTTGGACCCTCCTTAATTTGTTCTTTCTGATCCTTAAAAGTCAAAAGTCTTCCTGATTTCCAGTTTGGTTAGTATGAGCTTTTGGTATTGGCTCAAATAAGGAAGATGGCTCAAGAGGTCAGGGCAGGTGACAGGCCTCAGGACACATCAGAGGGCCTGCAGCCTGTGGCTAAGGATCAAAGAGTATGTTTCTGTCTCCCACAGTTCTGTTAAAAGGCCCTTCAGGCCCATAGGTAATCACTCCAGCAAGTGACCTAGTATGGTCCCTAAAGCAGCCATACACAGCCCCATCTGCATGATATAGGGTTTGGGTATCTGGTGTGGCTG
>NW_008481471.1:0-3817 GCF_000622305.1 Nannospalax galili
CACACACACACACACAGTATTAACTGCTGCGTATTTTAAGAAAAAAGACATGTGTATGTAAGTTAGAGGTCTACATTAGGTTTATATCTCAAATGCTTCTAAGACAGGCTCTCTCTCTAATTTTGGAGATCAATGATTAGCAAGATAGTCTGGCCTGTGATCCCAGAGACCCTCCTGTCTCTAATCCTTTTACAGTCTAGAGTTGCTGCACCCAGATCTTTATGTGGGTCTGTGCGATCTGACTCAGGTCCTTGTATTTGATCAGCAAGCCCAATACTGTGTGAGCCATCTCCTGAGCACTGTCTGTGTTTTGGATCTTGCTATATAGCCCAGGCTGGTTTCAAACTTGTGAAGTTTCTCCTGTTTTAGCTTCCATGGCGGCTATTCCAGGCTTAAGACTTCTAAAATTAACTTCAGCTGCTTCCCTTTACTTCTCTTTCCTTTTCTTTCTTGTAGCTTAGGCTGGCCTTGAGTCTGGCCTTTTGTTTCCACCTCCCAAGAACTGGAATTGCAGATACATACCACCCACCCTGCTTATGTAGTGGTAGGATAAAGTTCAGGGCTTCATATATCCAAGATAAGCACTCAAAAAACAAAGCAAAGCAACGTTTTTTATAAGAGTGAGAAAGGCAATAGGAGTAAGAAGCATCTGAACTGACTCTGAGTCTGTAAAGCCAACACTGTATTCACTAATGGGGCAAGACGGACCTGTGAAGGAAACGGAGGTGTAGACTTGGTCTACAGAAATTTGAGGGGCTGGGGTGTGTCAGCAGCAGAGTCTTCACTTAGCGTTCACAAGGACTTGAGTTCCAATCCTTGTACCCAATATGTGCCTGTAAGATGCAAAAAAGTTTTGGTTTTGTTTGTTGTTTATTAAAAAGGAATAATCAATGAATGTTTGTATAATGAGGAAAAAGTTTACAGATCACCGGGCGAGTGTATTTGAATTGATTAATAAAGGAAAATGAAAGTTATTTTTAAAAGGCTGAATATACAAAATATCAGAATTTGCATGAATATAATAAAAACTGGTAGAGTTACCATTAAAAGATGTTTTGAAATCCAGAATCATATCAGTAAAAGAGAAGCAAATATTATGGATGCTTTTTAAACAGGTGTTAATGTAGGGTTCTTTTTACTTGAGTCTTAAGATGTTTTCCAATAAATTGTTCTCACTCAATTATTTATGCAGCAGAGGCTAATTAAACCTTATGCTTGGCATGAGAAAAATCTGGGAACACAGCACAAAGTAAACAGATGAAATTGACAATGATGTTTGTAGTATTTGGATTAATTTAGATAAATTCCAACAAGACAAGAAAAATAAAAGGAAGGAAGAGGAGGAATACTTTTATGAGATAGTTTTGCTTTTCTTGGCCTGAGACAGTGTTTAGCTTATAAACCTCACAATAAAAAGAATAGCCATTTAAAATTAACCTCACTGCTTAGATATAACAAAAAGCAGTATGTTTGACACAATAGTTGCTCCTCACAAATTATATTAACATTTACCTTTTTGTTTGTTTTCAGTTGAAGCTACTCATTTCTGTCAACAGATTTTACAATAAGCTGCTGTCAGTAATATTCAAAGTACAGCACTGGCAATAACTAAATTTTCTCATCGTAGATTCGTGAGGTGTTCTGGTATGAGTTATCACATTTATTTTTATTTCTTATCAACTCAGTTTTTCTGATTTATTTACTTTTAGTTTGTGTATATGTGTAGTTTCCCTGCATATATGTAATTGCACTACATGTGTACAATGACCATAGAAGCCAGAAGAGGGCTTCAGATCGCCAGAAACTGCAGTTACAGAGATTTGTTAGCTGCCATGTGGGTACTGGGAACCAAACACAAGCCGTCTGAAAGAATAGCCACTGCTCTTAACTGCTGAGCCATCTCTCTTGAACTCCAACTTACCATCTCAAAGATATTAAACACCAGTGTTTAGTATTTTTCCTGAGGGAAAGTTATTTCCTTATGGCCTTCAAATTAAAAATCCATTAGTAATTAAAAAGTAAAATGACATAGTTATAATCACTCTTTTCATTATTTTCCTAGAACTTCTTTAAGGTCATTCATTATGGAATCTATTATCTGGAGTTAGAAACTTTTAGAGGAAACGGGAATTTTTCATGTGTCTGTTTTTGCACTGAGATCTGTGAGTTTGGAGTTAATTGGTTGAGTGGAGGTGTGGCTCGGGTATTGATGGTCTGGGGACTGATTACCTGTTACCACCAGGGAACAGTGGAACCAGGAGCTAAGTGAATAGGCAAAGTTTGGGGCAACTGGTCAGGGCCTGGTGAGCCCTGATCTCTTGATGCCAGGAAGTGGGCAGACCCAGGACATTTGAGCAGAGGGGTTGGATTCTGGTGAGAGTTTACCTGTCTACTCGAGGACTTGAATGGGCAAGGGACATGTCCATCAATAGATGAATGGCTACATTATGAAAAATAATGAACACATACACAATGGCATATTACTCAGCTATAAAGAAAAATTAGGTCATATTTTTTTTCTGACAGGGTCTCCCTAGTCCCATCCTATCTGGAACTCACTATGTGGGTCAGAGTGGCTTTCATCTCACAGATATCTGCCTGCCTCTCTTTCCAGATATGGCATGGGAATCATAATCTTGAACTCACAGCAGCTGTGATACCCTGCACAAAATCTACTCGAGATCAAGCCAGGCAAATTTCTGCATGGGTGGGGTAACTATGGCATTGGATAGATGCTAGGGGAAGGAGAGATTTTTTATTGAGGATATTGCAACTAATAGGCTTCCTATAATCCACTGAATGGACCCACAACCACACATATTTCTGCAGTACTACCTAGACTTAGTGGATTAACAAAAAGCCATGAAATTAGGAGGGACATGATTGGTAGACATGGGTGGAACTGGAAGGAGACATTCAGGGTACTTATAGTCATATTTCTTTGAATACATGTGTGACATTCTTATAAAAATAAAAATTAAATTAATGAAAGAAATTTAGGACAATAAGCAGCTTTTAGATTCATTTTCTTAACTTGTCTTATAAATAAAATTATTAGAAGTATATCATAATATACTTACTATAAAATTACTTCTCTGCAACTATCACCTTGCATTTTTCTAAATATCTTGCTCTTTAATTTTTTTGGATGGTTTGTTGTGATTATTGCTTTGTAATGAATTGGGACATTTATTCATTAGTTTGTAACTTTGCGTTTTCATTCACTCTTCTGTAATTTTCTGGTCCTGGTGCTATTCTTGCCTGCCATCAAAATGGTTACATTGTCAAAGTATACATATGCTGAGCATGGGTAGACTGACCCAAGGACTCCTGGTTTCAAAAAGAAATATCTATTAATAAACTGGGCCTGCATATGCATTCATTCTCCATGGTCACATGCGTTTATTTAATCAGACAAATTCTTGAGGGAAATTTCATTACAGCAAAGTAATATTCCTTATATTGCTGAAGATTTTCCAAAGCAAGAGAAAAGTAAATTTCTGTGCTGCCTTAAAGGTAAGCGAAGTGGGCTAAGTCAGGGCTGAGTTACTGGATGAATGAGAACACAAAAAGACTTTTCTCCCTTGTGCTGGCAAGGACAATAACAGTTTACATTAACATATAAACCAAGACCTAATTTTGTTTTCTGAAATAATTTTCCACATCACCTAGGTGAATACAGTTGACCTTGGAGGTATGAGACATGAAGAAGAACAAGAGTATATTCTCAGGGCTAATTGTGCACAGATCCTGAACTCGCTTCACAGTACATTTTCCACATATACATGGAGTGGGGACATGAATAAACAATAAAGGG
>NW_008481472.1:0-3719 GCF_000622305.1 Nannospalax galili
AAAAAAAACCAAACCAACAAACAAAAACAAGAACAAGACAGCACAGAAAACAAAATCATAGAAAGTTCAAGTAGCCCTAGCAGTGGGTGAAATCAATTTATCAAAAGATGAAGTCTCTTCAGACTAAATAATCCTTCCAATATCTTCTATAGAACTGGCTTGGTGGTCATAATTCCTTTAATCTATTTTTATCCTGCAAAGCCTTTGTTTCCTCTTTCATTTTAATAGAGAGTTTTGTTGGATTTAATAGTCTGGATTGAAAGTTGTGATCTGTCAGAACTTGGAATACATCTTCATAGGCCTAACTGGCTTTAAAAGCTTCTGTCAAGTGCTAAGGTGTTATTCTGATAGGCCTGATTTTATAGGTGACTTGACCTTTCTCTCTTGCAACTTTCAATACCCTTTCTTTATTCTGTATTTTTAATGCTCTAATTATAATATATCATGGAGACTTTCTTTTCTGGTCCTATCCAGAGTTCTGTAGGTCTCTTATACTTAGATGGGCATCTCTTTCTCTAGATATGGAAAATTTTCTTCTAGATTTTGCTGAAAATATATTCTATACCTTTGGTTTCATATTCTTCTCCTTCATCTAAGTTAATAGTCTGAAGGTTAGGTCTTTTCATGGGGTCCCTAAGCTCTCAAATGAAAATGTGGTATATTATTCAGCTGTGGAGAAAAGATGAAAATTGCAAGTAAATGGATAAAGCTGGAAATAGCTCTGAATAAGTTAACCCAGAAACGGAAAGACAAAAGCCACAGGTTTTCATTCATATGTGAATGTTAGACTTGAATCTTCAGATATGTATACATACTGGAGTAACCATAGAAGGCAGGAAACTAGTCAGGGGCCATGGGAGAGGAATTTCAAGGGAAGGGTGATAAAATAGAAGAGATATGAGGGGTAAAGGGGAGTAGTGGAACAGGATGGGTAAAGTGGGGTGGGAGATGGAGGGCAGAACAGAGGAATGAGGGTAGGGAGGGAAAACTAACAGTAAAGACCTTCGAAAATGCAGTTTAGAAACCTGCTGTTATAGAAGCTTCCTAAACTACACACATTTACAAACATCAAAGGTGTTCACTGTTTTTATAACAGCATTATTCGATCCCCAATAACAGAGGACCATGCCTCTCCCAGACACCCTAGGCTATCAAATAAAAAAGTCCAGTACTAGCAATGAACTACCTCTTTTTGAGTTGTTGATCAATGGGATTCTGTAGACTGCCCCGCCCTCCCCAACATTATAGATTATTGCTATTGCTCTTGGTTGCCCTCCAGAACTTGATGGCAAGATCCTATTGCTGAAGATACCACATGCTGTAGTCATATAACATGGGGAAATTAAATTGGCACTGACCTGGAAGCTTTATCCACATTGGCTAGCTTTCATAGTGCCAGAAGTTTCTATTTATACTACCAAGGGATAAAAACATTCAACAAGATTCTTACCAAGCTGTGAACCCTGTAAGCTACAATAATGACTAGCCTGGCAAGAGAGGACCACTGCTAAAATAGTGGCACAGATGCTATGGGAAAAACCAAACACTTTCTGATTGAATTTAAGCCAACTCCACAAGACAAAAATCATGCCTGGTACAGTTAACTGATGCAAAACCTCCTGACTGGCTAGGTCATAAGCCACAAGATAACCACCTACTACTATTCTGCTAAATGAAGGGAGTATTAAACTTCCCTCTAAGTTCCATAGATTAGTGCATCTCTAAATCTTCATCAGAAGAATAAAAGAATTTGAGATCAGATTAATCTTTGAAGCTTCTTTTTTTAAGTAGATGGCAATTAATACAGAGACCAACAACTGATCAACACTCGGAGAGTAAGAGACTGTGGAGTGCTCAGACAAGGCTTGGGGATCATCATGGAAGAGGAGGTGGAAAGATTCTAGGAGTCAGAAGTAGTGGAAATCTGCAGTAAAACAGTTCTATCTGATTGGAATTTAGAATGGAAAACATGGCATGGGGTAAAATGGGGCACTACTTCTAGACAGAGGAGGAATGTAGGGAGGAATTCATGGCTACACACCATTGTGATAGTAAATTTTAGGTGCCAACTTGAGTGGATTAAAGAATACCTAGAATGCTGGAAAGCACAGTTTTGGATGTGCTTGAGAGCACGTTTCCAGGGGGACTGACATGGGAATCAGAGTGGACTGGTAAGGAAGGTCTGTGCTCATTGTGGGCAGGCATCCTGCCTGCTCCTGCAATTGGACACCCTCCTCTTTCTCCTCTTTGACGGTATCAGAGCCCTGGATTCTCTGGCCTTTACACTCCAGGACTTGCCCTGGTGGCCCCGTAACCTTAGTCTGAGAGTTACACCATCAGCTCCCTAGGTTCTGAGCCTCTGAACTCTGCATTGCTATGAGCACCCTGGGGAATCCCACTTGTAGACAGCTTGACCTGGGACTCTTCAGCCTACAGAATCACCATCCCCCTCTCTGATCCCCTCTCTTATATTTACATATATATTACATCTGTTTTATGTGTCTAGAGAATGCTTGTATAATCATGATATACCAGGACAGAGATGAGACATACTGAAGAAAGTCAGGGAGGCCAGAAAAGAATGATGGCCAGAGCCACGGTCACATGGGGGGTAAAAAGAAACAAAGGCAGGGCCTCAGACTTCTCTCATAAATTGACGTATCAAAAAGACAAAAAATAGTTAAGGAAATAGGTTATTGAATAAAAAGGTTTGATTTTGTAGCTTTGTACCTAACTGAGAATAATAGTTTTCAATCACATTGCCTGCAATTATGTTTTAGATTAAAAATCAACTCAGCTTGTGCCACAGAGGAAATCACAATAAATTCTAAAAAGCGAAAATGGGCCATTTTTATACGCTGACTGCAATAGTGTTAGATATTAACAAAAAGACAATTGAAGCATCTTACACATTTAAAAGTTTTAGAAAACACACATTTTGAACTGCTTTTGAGCTGAAGAATAAATCAGAATGGAAATTAAAATCACAATCTTTTATATATTGGTAAAGAGAATATAAACATAGCAAAATCTATGAGCTATAGACAAAAATGTTATTCCGTGGAAAGCTTGTAACCATAAATGCTTTCAGAAGAGTAAAAGAGTTTGAGATCAAATTAATCTTTCAGCTCAAGAAGCCAGAAAAGCACAAAATAAAACTCCATCCCATATCTTTAAAAAATCAATTGAAATAAATACAGTAGCAAACTTCCTTTATTTCATAAAGGATATTTACCAGACACCTTTGAAAACTCACCCTTAGTGATATGAGGTGCCTCCTAAGCACCTGAATGAGGATGTTGCCTGTGGCCTTAGCCACTCAACGCAGAATGGCTCCTGGTCCAGCAGTTCTCAGTCTAGGTTGCCTATGCGGGCCAAGTGGGAGTCAACATAATACCAATGTCAGGGCCTCATCTCTGTCCATGAGAATCAAAATTTTTGTTGGATATAGGCTAGGCTTTGGTTATTTCACAAAACTTTCCAGGAACCAGAATTAAAAAGTCTCTGCTGGAGCTTAGCCAAGGAGACAAGGAAAAGAAGTAGCCAGGGTATAGCCCCCCTCCTTCCCTCTCTTTTTGTCCTCCCTCCCTCCCTTCTTCCCTTCCTTCCTGTCTACCATCTATCACCTATTTATCATTTGTCTGCCTATTGTCTGTTATCTTGCTACCTATTTATCTCCATATCATCTATCTATCTATCTATCTATCTATCTATCTATC
>NW_008481473.1:0-3847 GCF_000622305.1 Nannospalax galili
AAATGAAGCATAGTTCATAAGAGAGATGGTAGTTGGCAAAGCCGCTCAAGAAAAAGGCGTCCTCACCAATCACTGCTTTACTCTGGGTTTTCTAAGCTGGATCTCTACACTAGGGTGATCTTCCTAAGACCAAGTTGCATACTTGGGCTGCACTCTTTTGGCTTCTGGAACTTTCCTTTGCTCTACTATAGAGTATTTTAAAATAGTAATAAGTCAGAAAACATAACTTCAACAACAGAAATGATTAAACATTTGTGTATCTGTGGTATATAGAATAGTATACAGCCACTAAAAATCATTTTTACAAAATGGATTTGAGGACATGGGGAAATATCCATGATCTAATGTTGATTGAATAAAAGAAAATGCTAAAATGCACATAGCATAATGTCTCAAGTATATAATATAGTAAACACTGGCAACTGGAAGAAAATAATTCTAATCATTAAATGCAATTATTTTTGCAAAGGTGGATTGTGGGCAATTATTTTCTTTATGCTTCTCTATAACTGTTAATTTTTCTAAAATGAACACTGATTAAATCAGAACAATCACCATTATTTTTAAGCCCATTCCTTGGTTATTATTTTCTTTTACTAGCAAGGCTACCAAAGAACTCATACTCTTTAAATCAAAAATATAAGTAATGTAATCCACCAAGTTCACCTCTGTACTTGGACTGCTTTGAAACTTGGAGCAAGGTATTTGACACTCCAGATGCAACAGCCAGCTTCGTTTTGGAGTGAGAACTTTTGTGAGTCTACATAGCTTCTGATATTTCCTTTTATCTACCCTTTCAGTGTCTTGCTTGTGTTTGCACATACACAACTCCTAGAATCCATAAACAAGTGAAGTGTTGTACTGTCACACCAAAGAAGCAGAGATCCGATAGCCCTGTGGTCTGTTGTGATGCTTCCTCCTTACAAGTGTGGAACTGACTGATGGCCTGAAAGTTCTAAGCTGGACCTAGAATCCCAGCTACTGGGAAGGCTGATGCAGGAGGATCAAACGTTCAAGTTCTGACTGAACTATAGAGTGAATGCAAGGCCAGCCTGGACAATTGAGTGAGAATTCGTCTTAAAAAGTGTTAAAAGAGGGCTGGGAATGTAGCTTGCTGCGAGGGCAGTTGACTAGCATGAGACCCTGGGTTCAATCTCCAGTTTTACAAAAAAGAAAACAGAAAGTTCTGTTTTTCTCATCATAGGAGAGGATCAACCAAGACAAACACATGCAGGGGAGGCTCCTTTGCAAAGACTGACTGCCCTGCGTGATCATATTAACCTACCCCTTGCTGTATCCCCATCTTTTTACAGGCTGTGTGGTCCAAGATCCATCCTGGCTTCCTATAGACCCAGTCATTCAGGTCACTGACTAATATTGACTATTAACAAAGTCAGCCAAGATCCGTTCACCACATGCATCCTGCATTCACTTATTATCCTCCGATAATAAGTGACGGGGCTGGCAGGTAATGAGGCGGTCCACAGTACACAAATACAGGCCATCTGCGTTAACAGGGCCCACTCACTCACCCTTAAGCTGCAAGTACCTTTCAAATTGCCCTGCATTTTGCTACAAGTTCCTCAGACTGATTCTTCCTTCCCTCCAGATCAGAGAAAACTTTAAAGACGAGGTCACTTGAAAAAAAACATGCAATTAGAGTCCCTGGGTACTCTCCCACATTGATACGTTATGCAGGAGATGATGTATTGACTGTCAGCCAGAATTCCCTTTTCTGTGGTAACCTCCCTGACTCTATGAGATTGCAAAAGCAAGCAGGAGTGAAGAGTGCTCTTAATATTTTAGCAGTGGCCATGTTATCCCACCTAAAGCCACAGTGTCTTACTGGTGAATCCACACCAGATGAAAGTGCAGGAAAGGAGGCAGAGTTATTTATCAAGTGCTTATGTCACACCAGACAGAGCACCAGCCGGGGAGGCTGCTCAGGGTAAACTTCACATGTCGTCACCCAAAAGAGGAGTCTAACAGCTCTGTTATTGAGATGTGGACACCTAAGTTTAGGGAGATTACTTCCCTGGTTCAAGGTCACCCAGTGGAGAAGACAACCTGTTTCTGAGTGTTCAACCCCAAAGCCCCAGGACAGGCCCTTTGAAATGACTGGAGACCTTCCCAGTTTTCATGAGGTTGAAATTATCCTGTCTTCCTTCCCAGGTTCCTAAATATTCCCACCAACTGAGGTGCTTCTGACTGCCTCAGCCTCTTGACTTTGGGCCCTCTCACTCAGAAAGTCATTAAGACACATTTGAAAAAAATAAAATGTGAAAGCTTCAACTCACTTCCTGCAACCAAGCACCCACCTCTCTGCTACCACAAACAGGCTAATAAGAATCCTCTTGGTGAAGCTTTCTAAACCACTGCAGGATCATACTCAACAAAGATGCACGGAGGGTTCCCCAGACTACAAAGATATTTGCCTCTGAAGAATCCACCCTCCCCTGTCCCTTCCAGGAGAATATGTGTAGAAGTGTCAAGGAAATGGTGCCAAGGAGACACGCCTCCACGAAGACGCATGGCCTCTCGATTTGAGTATGCCAGACAAGTACCCCTAAAACGCTTGAGGTGCCCAGGCAAAAATGAGGCTGACAGGAACGTCATCAGGAAGTGATTTCACACACGGTTAGCCCTGCACAGCCACCTCGGGTGCCTCTTCCCAAGCTGAAGATGCCTCTCCGCCTGCAGCAACCTGAGCACACAGCCACCAACTGCCACCGATTCCTTCACCTTTTATTTACAGCACAGAGCAGCAGGCTGCTTCATCAGTGAAGCGGGGGAGGCGAGGAATGAGATACAATCTACCTTCTGCTCTTTCCTGGGGACGTGAAAAGGGTCCCACAGAAGAGAAAGTCAAGTCCAGGTTGCATCACCAGTGTCTTAGCGTGATCCTAGTTCCCCGGAGAGGTCCGTCCCTGAGCTCCAGCAGAGGCGCTCCTGGGGAGCCCAGGAAGTCGGGGTCAAGCTCAGCGCCTTGGCAGTGCTGGGCGCGTTGGAAGAGGCGCCAACAGAGCGCACGCTAAAGGAAATCACTGCCCTCTTCAGGCCGTATTTCAGAGCCTGCAGCTGGAGAGTACCTGCTCCCTGTGTCCGGAAAAACTAGCAGACCCGACCTTGCACCGGCGGATGATCGCTCTTCCATGCCCTCTCTGCCCTAGCCTTCAGGCGGACATCAATGTCTAAGCTGAAGCTCCTCTGGGCAAGACCCAAACAGGGGTGGGAAGGGAGCTTGGGATGGAAAGCTTGATTCTGCTGGGCTCAGAGAAGGAGGCTGTAAGGGGAAGCCCTCTGCTACACTCCAAGTCCTGGCTCCCGCTCCTAGGACCCTCAAGTGTGCACCTGATCAACTGTGCCTGCAGCTGTCGGACTACAGTGGCAGCACGGCCGGACACCACCACGCGTCCCGGGCAAGACCTGGCATGCCAGGCCACTCTCTGAGCGACTAATCCGAGGGCAGGAGGGGAGGGGGCCTGGAGGGTTCTCCTCCTAAAACCGCTCCGGCTACCGGTGGCCCTGGGCAGAACCAGGCAGCAGCGCTGCAGAGCCCGCAGCCCCAAGTCTGCTGGCTACAGGCAAGCGCCGAGCTGCACGCGCGCACCACATGCCGAGTCCTGGGGGCACCCGGGTCCCAAGGGTCCTGGAGCCCTCTGGATCCCAAAGAGCGTCTTGGCTTTCTTGGGGTCTGGGAGCAGGCCAGTGGCTCCTCCAGCGCCCGCTGGCCCAGTTTGCAGTCAATGTGCTTGTTCCTCTCACCCGGCACCCCACAACCCTAGGAGCGGAACCCAGGCAGGAGCAACTACTGCAGGCCTTGGGGGTCCGGCCCCTACCGTCTCCA
>NW_008481474.1:0-3838 GCF_000622305.1 Nannospalax galili
AATCACCCATATTCTCACACAGACTCAAGAATATGAACACATCCATCTCCTGACTGTCTCAAATCCAGCCCAAGTCACTCCAGTTCTCAGTCCACTTCTCCTTCCCATATAGATTCTTGCACACACATACTCAGGCACCCACATTGTTCCACAAATACAACCCTCCCATAGAGCCCAAAAAAATGCAGTCATAGGAACAGCAAGCACAAACTACAACCATGACCTCACCCACAAACTAACAGGCACACACAACCACAGTCACACTCACACATAGCTCACAGGTGAGCTTACATGCACACTCCCCATCAGGAATAGATACATGTATAGTCAGCTATGAACCTGCCATGCCAATGAGTTTCCGACAGATGGTACACACACAAACTTGCAAACTTGCAAGTCATGTAGTCATGTTCAAAATCATACATTAATCACAGCTAATACCACTACAGTTCACATATGCATCCATGCTCTAAACAACACAATCACCTTTACATAATAATAATTTCAAACACCTCACCTGACTGCCCTACACTGGTTCACACAGCCAAGCTCAGCTTGGGTTGACAGGGTGCAGAGACTGGGCCACCCATTTTGTTTTCTGCCCTCAGGAATCCTGATCTGGGGGCTCCTGCTCTCCATCTCCAGCTGTCTTGCCTACTATGAGGACCTTCTCACATGTTTCCAGGATCCTGAATACAAGGCCTTCCTTACCATAGCCCAGAATGGGCTCCATACCTCGCCACTGCCCAAGCGTGTGGTGATAGTGGGAGCTGGAATGGCAGGCCTGGCAGCTGCTAAGACCCTACAGGATGCAGGTCATCAGGTAAGAAGCCTTCAGAGGAGCCTTGGTCATAGGCCTCCAGTTTACAACTTTGGGTGGACAAAGACTGGGCACCGTTACCTTGAACAGCTGGATGACTGCTCATACCCACTGGTCTTCAAGCCTCTGCCCCTTAGTCATTGCTAACATTTGTATTTTCAAGGAACCAGAAGTGAAGAGCTATGCTTCCAGGTAAGGGCCTTGCCTCACTCAGGACCCTCTGGAGCAAACAGCCCCAGTGAGGTGATCCTGCATTTTCAGGGCCTCTGGGCCAGAGTCAATGCCCATGCAGAGGTGACAGGAGGGATGGAAAGAAGGGACAACACTCCCTAAGAATGACAGCCGCTTCTCTGAACTCCAGGTAACCATCTTGGAGACCAGTGACCACATCGGAGGTCGGGTGGTCACATTCAGGAACGAGGAAGAAGGCTGGTACAGTGAATTGGGGCCAATGAGAATCCCAAAATCCCACAAGTAAGTCCTATGCAGGAGGTGGAGCACATGGAGTGCAGGAAGAATGAGGAGGCAGGAGGGACCCTGCTGCCATCCTATCCAAGCGCTTTCAGATTCCCTGTGTCATGTGATCTGACCCAGTAAGGCAGGGCTGATACTTATTTCCCACTTAACAGAGAAGACCAAGGTCACAGGAAGCCCAGGGTCACACTAGAAGTGGTAGATCCCAAACTGACAATTAAAATCATTAACTGCCACCTCACCAAATTGTATAGTGTAAATATGGGCAGTTTCTTATGTGCCAAGTGTATCCAAGTAAGCTGTGAAATGATAGTACTTATTACTGTTAACAATACCTACCATTTATTGAGCACTAATTTTGTACTAGAATATACGCTGTCTCTACAAATATGAATTTTTTGCATTTTGTATACATTGAACCCAAAGTTTCCCTCCAAATACCAAAAGCGAAAACAATTGAACCAGCCCACACCAAGTCATTAAATATAGCCTCTGTCTTTATTTTTGAGTTCTACCAGTTAGAATTTCATAATTGCCTTAATTCTGGGAGGTCCTCACTCCCTACAGCCTTCAGAGGGAAAGAGAAGGAAGGAAAAAAAAACTAATGTCCACAGCGTTAAATGAGATTAGAGTTGAACAGGCAGTTAGTTTTGAGCTTCCTGAGCACAAGATTACACTGATTTTACTGGACGTAGTTTCAAAAGGAATAAGAATGGGAACCATGCTACCTTTGTCTCTGCTCCAGGCTGATCCACACCTATATCAAGATGCTTGGCCTAAAGCTAAATAAATTCATCCAACACAACAACAACACCTGGTACCTTATCAATGGACATCGCTATCGTGCCTGGGAGGTCAAGGCTAATCCGGAGCTCTTGGGCTACTCCATGAGCCCCACAGAGAAGGGGAGGAATGCTGAGGACCTCTTCTACCAGGCCATTATGAAGGTGCCTACTGCCTTTCCCAACTAGGACCAAGAAGGAAAAGGCTGGTGCCTAAGGTCACCTAGCAAGTTAGAAGAGGATTTAGGTCGTCTGGCTCCTACTTGATGCTCTTGTGATCGATCCCTCTTTCTTCAACATCTACTAAGAATGTCACTGTCCTCAACTACACCCCAGCCCCTCTTCTGTCCCTGAGTGGCCCGGTGGCCACAACTCAGTCAGCAGCAGTATAAACAGAATTAGATGAGGCAGTCCTTGCTAATGAAGCATTCTTCACCTTAAATTGTATATCTGTGTGTCTGTGTGTATATGGTCAGGTGTGTCTGGGCACGTGTGCATGTATGTAGAAACCAGTAGTTAACATCAGGTCTCTTTCTCAATTGCTGTCTACCTTCTTTGTTTTGTTTTCAGGCAGAGTTTCTCACTGAACCTGGAGCTCGATGATTTAGCTAGAATGACTGATCAGCAAGCCCCAGGGAGTCTTCTAATCCCTCTACCCCAAGCTCTGGCATTCAGGCATGCAGCACCAAACCCGACTTTTACATAGGTGTTTAGGGTATGAACGCAGGTCTTCATGCCTGTGCAGCAAGCACTTTACCAACTGAGCCTTCACCTTAAATTTTAGCCTTGAAAAGCTGTGTCATTTTCTTTTGAAGTGCTGGGGTTCAAATCCAGAGCCTTTTGCATGCTAGGCAAATATTCTACAAGACGTTTAAGTCAGATGTGGTAGTGCACACTTTTAATCCCAGTTCTTGGGACATGGAGGTAGAGGATCAGGGATTAAAGACCAGCCTCACCTTACATAGTGAAGCCAGCCTGGGGTATGTGAGATCCTGTCTCAAAGAAAAAAAAAGGGGGGGGGGTCTTTGAATGAAGAAGGGATACTTGGGGAAGGAGGAATATGTGGGAGCTCCTGGAGCAAGCCTTCCCCTTATTTTCACATCTTCCCACCTCCTTGTCCCCACCTCTCCAAGGGACATCCAGAAAATATCTAAAGTCAGGTGAAGGACCTGTTTCCCTGTGGCTGCCTTCTCTACAGCAGGCTAGGTGCTCTTGACCACCAGGAGGCCCGACTTGATGGTGGTATCTCTCTTCCCTTTCTGCAGCTCAGACAACATGTAAAGACATTCAACTGCAGCTACCTCCTGTCTCTTTACGACTCTTATTCCACCAAAGTAAGTGAAACAAGAGGCCCCAGGATGGAGGTGGGGTGATGAGCTCTGTGCTCAGGCGAGGCCCCTGGGCAGCACCCTGCCTACAGAATGCTCTCCTCCCATTGCCAAAGCCTTTGCCTCCCTCAAGCCCAGCCCCACCCTGGCCTGCTCCAGGCCCCTGCTGAAGTCCCTTTCTATATTCCAGACTCTCCAGCCCACACTTCCATCTATGGCTTCCCCTCCCTACAGGATTACCTGCTGAAGGAAGGCATGCTGAGCAGAGGGGCAGTTCAGATGATCGGGGATATGATGAACGAGAATGCTGGATACTACAAGTCCCTTCTGGAGTCCCTAAGGATGGCTAGCATCTTCTCCAACAGGGACAAGTAAGACTGATCTGAAGCCAGGATGAGTGTCCCCGCCCCACTACTGATTTGTTGGGTATTTAC
>NW_008481475.1:0-3815 GCF_000622305.1 Nannospalax galili
GCATTTCAGAATGAGATGAAAGCATCTCACCTTTTCCCTGCTCTGACTGCTCCAACAGGCTGTCTTCCTCAGGTAAACTTCGCGACACATGCCTCCTTTCTTCACACGCCGTCTGCTCACAGCCTTGGGAACCTGCAGCTTCTTGCTCCACACACGCTGCCACATTGTCTACTGATCTGGACACAACTGGTGTTTCCGACTGTGGAGAACTTTCTAGGGTTTTCAGTTTTTCTTCCAGGGTGTGTACTTCCCTTTCTCTTTCTCGTAATTTTGTGCTCAGCTCACTCAGCTGGCTTTCTGTCTCTTTTTCATACTGCTGTTTTTTCTCTTCCATTTGAGACAGCAGCTGCTTCTTGATGGCAGCGAGTTTTTGTTCGGCCTTCTTCTTCAGTTCTAATTTGGCAGCACTTTCTAATTCAAGTCTCTCCTCCAATGCTTTTAATTCCTCACCTCTGCTTTTCACACTTGAATTCACATGTTCTAATTCTTTCTTCTTAATCTCGAGTTCCACTTCCATGGAAGACAGTTGCTTTTCAAGTTTTAAGACTTTTTCCTCGGCTTCTTGAAGCTTGTTGTCCTTTTCTTCTCTGAGCTCTTCAAAATGCTGAAGTTTCTGAACCAATTCTTTCTGTTCAGAATCCTTCTGCTGATTGTAATTTTTAAGGATTTCATTTAAGGACTCAATTTCATTTTGTTTCTGAGTAATACAGTCCTCTAGGTCCACAATCCTCACTGTCTGAGTCTTTACCTCGGTCTCTAAGTCCCGCTCCTTCTTCTCCATCTTGCCCTTCTTATCTTCCATCTCATCCTTTAAACATTCAAATCTTCTATTCTGCTGAGCAAGGTCTTCCTTCAGTGAATGTATCTGCTCATCCTTCTCATGAGCTTCTTTGGCTTTTAAGTCAAGCTGTGCCTGTAAGTCTTTAATTGTGTTTTGGTACTGTGCAAATTTTGGCTGTGCTTTTTTCTTCCATTCTGAGAACTTGTTGGACCAATGATCTACCTGCTCAAGAGCAGATGTTTTCTCTTTACTCAGAGTATCAACTTTCACAGATAAGTCTCGTACCTGACTCTGCAGCTCACCTAGCTGGTCCTCATGCTGCTTGCTCAGTGCTTCAATGGCCGCTTCTTTTTCGCTCAGGCTGACACTGGCCTGGAGCTGAACATTCAAATCAGCTAGCTGTTTGCTCAGACTGCTAATCTCACATTTCTTTTCTACGAGCTCTTCTTTCATCAATGTGACAGCATTGATGTTTTCTGATAACTCTTTCCTCAACCGTGTAATACAAGACTCCTTCTCGGAGGCAGCCTGCTGCTGATTGCCTCCCTCTTTCTGTAAGGCTTCTTTTTCTGTGACAAGACCTTCGATATCAGCCTTCATGTTCTTAATCTGACTTTCTTTTTCTTCTAACTGATGGGTAACCTGTTGAAAAGAACTCTTTAGTGTATATTGCTCCTCTGTTAGCTGTCTGAGTTGTGCTTCTAATTCAGAAACTTTGCAAGTCTTCATCAACAGTACCTGTCTGACTTTAGCTGTGCGCTGTTGACAATGGGAAATCCTAGAGAGAATGGCATTGGTTTTATTATTGCTGATGCTGATTAGCTCATTTGCTTTAGCTTCTAGTAAAGCCTCGATTTTCTTACAGTAACTATCTAGCTGAAAGGCCAGCTCCTCGAGCAGTGTTTTGAGACCCATGCTTCTGTCCTTCAGGCTTTTCTCACTACTTTCATGTAAAGATTTCACACTTTGCAATTCCTCCTCAGCAGTTTCCAACTTACTTGTCAGCTCAGAAACCTTGAGCTTATCTTTCTCTGCCAGCACTTTCAGTTCGGCTAGCTCTTCTTGAAGAGAAATCTTTTCCTTCAGAGAATGACTCAAATCAACTTCCAGCTTTTCAACCTGTGCTTTCAAAGCAGTTTCACTGTGTGAGAGAGAAGCCATATGGACAGACTTCTGCTGTAACTGCTCCTGCAGCTCACTGACGGCTGCTCCCTGCTTCTCACCTTCCTCCGTCAGCCGTGCCAGCTCCTTGCTCAGCTCCTCTTTTTCACACCCAGACCTCAGGATCTTCTGCTTCAGCTGGGCAATCTCATGTTCTTTCTCCTGTATTTGGCTCTCATGTTTCCCCTGAAGTTCTTCAGCTTGCTGAGTCAGTCGTTTTTCCCAGGCTGATATGATATCACTGAGTTTTTGCTGATGTGCTTCAGTCAGACTTTCTATCTGCTCCTTTTGGTTTGTCTCCAGTCTTGACACTGTGTCACTGATTCCAGCTGAGTTAGCCTGGGCCATTTCCAGTATTTTGGCATTGAACTCTTTTTCTTTCTGATTCAGCTCCAGAACAGAGTTTTCAAGCTCTTTTTTAAGTTTGGCTTCTTGATCCAACAACTTCCTCTTTGTCTCCTGCATCTCCTTTGCTTTCTGCTTAACCTTCTCCATCCTTTTTTCCTGATTCTTTAGTTTGGTTTCATATTCCTCATGCAGAATACGAATACTCTCCTCCTTGGAAGACAACTTCTGGTTGAGTATCCCAACTTCTTTGGTCTGTTCTTCTCTCATTTGTAAAATGACATTTTCCTTTTCCATCAAAATTTGCTTTGTTTGCTCCTTTTCACAGTTACTGTCATTAAGTTGTGACTCATGGAGTTGAGTTAAGGCTTTCAGCTTTTCCTCCATTTCACTGCTCTGTTTTTCAAGCTGCTGTGTTAAGTTCTGCACCTGGAGTTTGTAAATATCTAACTCCATACAAACATCCTTTCTCTGCGTTTCAATTTCAGATATGTGTTTGGTAAGAAGACTTTTTTCTGTTTCTAGATCCAACAACTTCTGCTGCAATTGGGCCAACTGCTCCTCGTATACCCTTGTCTGTTCGTGAGTGGTGCTCTGCTGTGACTGAAAAAGGTCCAGCTTAGCGAATGCTTGCTGGAACTCTGCTTCAGACTTCTTAATATGCGCCTCGAGATTTTCTACTCGAGCCTGATGTTCTTTCAAATGCTCGTCCTTTTCCTTCAAGAGAAGCCCCAGCTGATTAATTTCCTCTTTTAAAGCCGTCTCAGTTCTCTGGGTTGATAGTTCTTGCTCTCTAATGATCCTATCTACTTCTTGCTGGTGCTGGCTTTTCTGTTCGTCCAGCTTGGCCTCTGAGTCCTGTTTCATTTTATCTGCTTGAGCCCTGAGAACAGCAAGTTCCTCTCCTAGCACATCACGAGCTTTTAACACTTCTGAGAGCTCAGAAGAGAGTGACTCCAGTTCTGTCTGCTTGACATCAAGCTTTTCTAAAGTTTTTTCATTCATGTCCTGTACATGGGCCTGGAAAAGATTCTCTTTATCCTTCAATAATGTTTCCTTTTCTTGTTCATACTTTTCTCTAAGTTTTTCCACTTCAGTCTGATGCTGTTGTTTTATGACTTGGACTCTCTCAGTCCAAATGTCATCCTGCTGATGTTGTAGGCTCTCTAGTTCTAGCCTGTGCTTTTCAACCATGACTGTAATTTCCTCACTGTGTTTATTTTTTTCAGCTTCCAAATGAACAGCTAACTGCTCTGATTCATTTTTGCTTTCTTGTAAGCTTTTTTCCAAAGAGGTTTCCAATTCAAGAATTCTCTGTTAATGAAAATGGGAGGCATTGTTATTAATGTAAATGTTTATTAACAATGATATGCAGATTAAGCAGGCCTACTATATATTTAAAAACTGAAATTTATATAACTTTATATACCATACCAAACATGAAAAGACATTATGTCATCCTCAATGACTAATGGAATCATATAAAAATACAACTCAGTTCTGTGTTTTGTTTTGTTTTGTTTTTTTT
>NW_008481476.1:0-3862 GCF_000622305.1 Nannospalax galili
GCAATACACTCATACACGTAAAATAAAATAATAAATAAAATATTTGTAAAAGAATGTGGTTATGTTGGATCACTGCATGGACCCAGGTTCACCAACAAAACTATGGCTCTCACTTATACTATGCGCTCACAGCAAAATTTAATTTGAGATTTTGTCCCATAGATGGGTATGTTGTAGCCATCCTCACTAATTCCTTAAGTATAGGCAATAAATATTAATAAAAAGTTCCAACTCATTGTTCATCACCATTGTGTTGCATAATTTGCAAGCGGTTTACTTGTCTGTGTCATAAAATTGAAGCAACAAGCTACTCCTTCAAGGTCAGTTAGCACAAACTTGAAAGATCTGAGTCAGACCATCAATAAAATGTGGCAAAATGAGATCCAGGTGGACAATCTGTCCTGTTCAAAAGTCTGAAATGAAATATGATCACCAAATGATACAGAAAATTTCAGCAGCTAAAATCCAGCTAGATTACTTAGAAAAGTTGCCTGCCCTGGGTAACATCTGTTACAGATGTCAGTGATGCCATTGCTATTAAACTGTATAAAATGTCCTTTAAGTAAAAACATCACACTTTTCCAGTTATTGTCAGAACCAAGACATTTGTATATTACTGGAGAGAGTGTGCTGCCCAGAGGGCTGCGTATGACAGACTTTGATGAAGCTAAAGCCAACGTCGAGAATAACTCAGTAGGACAGGTTCTGTCCTTGACCCACCTCACCGGCACACATAACTCCCATACATGGGAGCGGGTGATTTCATGCACATATCAAAAGCTGAGTATTTGCTCAAGTGCCTAAAAGTGAAAAATAGACTTTCCTCATCTGTAAAATGAGCAGGCGGCACTAAATGATCTCCAGGGTCCCTTCCAGATTAAAAATCCTAATGTCCTGTAATTCCATTATCCCGGCCTTTGATATGCAATCCTCAATGAGAACTAAGCTCAAATCAGTCCTGACAGCCCAAGTAGAATGTTCGGAATCAGCTCCTCTTCCTAATGCACTAACTGAGTTAATGGGTCAGCAGTAAGGCATGTCTTGTCCTGACAAATTCCATTCTGTATCTGGTATCAATACCCAGCAGGATGGGAGGGGAGCCCATCCTCCATGAGAAGCCTGCAGAGCTCCGGCAGAGCACAGGAGAGAGGAGAGGCTTGCAGTGTACCCAGACTCTTAAAGAAAAGTGCATGTCAGGAGATTTTCCAGGAGATTAGTTGGCTTTTTCCACACTTGAACTTTGGGAACTTGGAAGTCAGCCCAAGTGCTCATAACTTGCAGGCAAATGCTCCGGATGGGGTCTGGGGAGGGTGATGGTAGAGTTGGGTTTACTTTCCTTCCATCTTTGTAACATTTTCCCCCTAGCCAATAGTTCCTCTTCCTTTAGCAAATCACTAGCATCAGAATCAACAAACACTGGAAAACCTCCCAATGGTTTGCAATTGGCTCTGGCTTGCTGCAGTTACTATGGTGAAACAATGCCACTAACTGGACCCCTGAGCCTTTGGGTTTAGCACGGAGATATCTGATCTTGCACAGCTACCAGCTCCCTGAAGCCTACAGCCCCAGGATTCAGAGTGGACCCAGCAGATACTTCAACCATGCCACTGCAGGTAACTGAGAGGGCCCCTCAGCCTCCTTACCCCTGCTACTGAACTCGGAGACAGGTAAGATCTCGTCAGCATCATGCAGGAAGCATTAGGAAAGCTCTAGGGCCTCGCCCATCCAGAGCAACCACATCAGAACCTACCCATGAAAGAGACCCCAAGTAGTTCTGGTGCACACTGAACTTTAGAAAGCATCACTTAGAGCTTCCCTTTCCTCTCCTCTTTGAAAGAGAAAATAGTATCAATATACCAAGTTCAGGTAGTCAAGGCCTCTGTATTTGTGGAGGATCAGGTGCCTAAGCATCATCAACAGTGGCCTCCAAAAGAAGACTTGAACCTTTTTCTAGATTATCTCTGTGTAGAAGGGTGAATTGGAGACAGTCCCTTATTGTTTCCTTCTTAGTCATCACATGAAAGTGTTGAGTTATTGTTGGGAGAAGCAAAGACAAGGGAGTTTTGGTCCTGAGGAGAGCTGACTTCCCCACCATACCCCACACACCAAGTGCCATGTGCTCATGGGAACAAATATGGGTCATTGGAAGGTCAAGGATGCAGAACCTCATGGTTGCTTCACCATCAGCATCAAACCTACCTGAACACTGACCTTGCATAGCTGGAAACATCAGCAAGCCCCTGAGTGGAGCCAAGTTCAATATTAGAGGCAGCTCTGTAGAAACATCTGGCTCTACTGTGTGGCTACTTCATCCAGGTGTCTTCACAGCAGACCATGCATATTTTAATTTCTTAGACAGATAAGTCATTGCTTCCACACTGTCCCTTCCAACCACATTGTAACTCTTGCTCTGCAGATTGCTAAGTAATTGTACTGGGCCATTGACACCTGTGCAGAAGCTTGGGCCTTACCTGGACCCAAGGAAGCTTAAGAAAAATTTCAAAACTTCTTGCCCAAATCATATGCATTCTGAATAACTGTCATGTGTCTTAAAGAGAAAAGAGCCCTCAGGTGCCCCCAAGTGGTCCATAGTTGAGATGGATCTGGAAGGTCCTCAGTCTGTGGTGTGCTAATTTCTGGTTGGGTGTTTCTCAAATTGCCTTTGCTGTGAAATTATTTCAAGGAATTTTATTGTTTGCTTCTTTTTGATCACAGGCTCAGGTCAAGTAACTGTCTATCTTTGAATCACACTCAGCTTAATTCCATAACACTTCCCACAAAATATCAGTCTCAGTAACATACTAAACCTTGGAACTTGATAAGTCTCTAGTTATAAATCAAATTTGGTTCAAATCCAATTATTTCTCTGATAGTACTGAGAGTAACACTCTCAAGAGACTTCAAACCGAAATCTCCCATCTCAAGTTAAAAATATTCAAATAGTGACAGTGTCTGCTGAAGTTTGAAACCTGAAGAAACACATCATGGATAAACCTCAGCCTTACAAGCAATTAACAAGTTGACACTGGCTTGCCCAGAATTCCTTTCCATTATTATGGCTCTCTGTGTGTGGGTGTCAACCTTCCAACAGTGTGATCTGAGTGTCACTCATGTGCCTTCCCAGTGCCCCCACAGTGCCCAGTACTCAGCAAAACAGTATCTCTGTGGGAATGACACAGGCCAGTGACCCAAGTGATGGGGGCTTTGTCATTTCCAAGAAGAGTTTAATTCTCCTAGCATGCACTTTTCTCTAGCTATCCTGTTTCCCAGACAGAGTTAAGTGTAGAGACAACAAGAATATAGAGAATTTATCAAAAAGCCTCTTGGCTTCTACAGGAGCAGGTATGGCCTCTGCTGTCAAACGTCTGTTTATAAGAGAGGAGAGAGTCAGAGAACCTGGCACTTTGTCGAATTAATACAATCCCATCAATTCTCATTTTCCTAGAGGATCAAGGAACTCCCAAAATAGAAAAACAGTTCTTCCACCTGTAGAAAACCCATGATTTCCTCTTCTACTTCTATTTTTTTGGTGTGTAAATTTTTTTATTGAATTTTTGTGAATTTCAAACAGAACATCTTAATCATCTTTATACTCCCTTCCCTACTGGCACCATCCATACCCCACCCCACTGAAATTCACGAACTCTGTCATTTGTGTTAAGGCCTAACTTGGCAAGTTAGTATCCCCAGATGCCCCTCAGTGCAAGTTCTTCCACTAAGATCTAGGCAGCCTGTCTGGAGTCCCTCCTTTTAAGAAGGTCAGCTCTTCCTCATCCAGCAGTAATCATCTGACAATAATTCTTCGGCCAATATTGGGGCTTGTTGCCCATTTCCACAGTTCCATGCTGGGATTTTGTCTGCT
>NW_008481477.1:0-3860 GCF_000622305.1 Nannospalax galili
TGTGTGTGTGTGTGTGTGTAAGTGTAAATGTGAGTTCTGGACCACCTGAAAGCCTGAACATTCAAGAGCAATGAGCAGGAATGGGTGAAGCTGCCCTGGTGTGTTCTTCTAGACACTACTCGATGGCACCACAACTACAAAATCCACTGGCTCTGAAAGCAAATAAGCAGACAAACACCACACAGGTAGGGAAGGTAGTAAAAACGAAGTGTACATCTTTACCTGAAGGAGAAGTTCTTGTAGCTGGGCCCGCTTCTGCTTTATCCTTTCTATCCGCCTCTGCTTCTCTATCTTTAAAACAAATTTAAAAAAAACCCACAAATCTTTAAAATTATTATTCTTTCATACTTTTTTGTTATTTGGTTGAGACAGGGTCTCTCTATGTAGTCAAGACTAGCCTCAAACCCAAGACCCTGTTGCCTCTACTTCCTGGGTGCTGGGAACACAGCTTTGTGACATCATATCCAGCTGTTTACACCAACAGATTATTTTCTGTTTGTTCCCTATCTACTCCAGTCTACACTAGGAGTTCCTGTTCATAGCTCTACCACCCACCATCATACTTTGTATTACTTAAGATTCCACTGGTACATCTGTGTGGTCTTGTTGTAAGGGTTAATCCTCATCTGCCAATTGTATCTAAATTTGATCAGGCTAAGTTGCACCTGCTTCTTTCAAATCTGACATACTTCTCCAAACTCACTGTCACTTATTTGACCATGCCCAATCTTCCCTTCTCTGTTCCATTTCCTTCCCCATCTACCAAGTGTGGGTTTTTGTTTTTGTAACAGGATATTGCTATGTAACCTAGGCATGATAGGATCTTGCAATTCCCCTGCCTTCATCTCCCAAATGCTGGGATTATAGGTGCACACTACTGAGTTGGGCACTGCGAAAATAGCTTCCTACTGTTTCCAGATCAGGTCTGCACTGCCTAGCATTTGGAAATCTACTGTATCTCTTCCCCATGACCATATCCTGGCTACACTCAACTATAAGTATTCTCTCATGTCTGTCTTTGCCCATGTAAGGCCTTCCCCACTTGTCAACACTAAGTAAACTTCTGTTCCTCATTCAGGACTGAGCTCAGTGCTTATTTCCCAGGTAAAGATCTACCTATCCCTCTTCCAGGAGAATCTATGCACACTTCTTCCATAGGAATAGAATGTCGCCTTTCTCTCTCCTTCTCCCTTTCTCTGTTCCCTCTTCTGCCCATCTTCATTCTTCAGATTGAACCTAGAGTCTCATACTAGACAAGAGCTCTACTACTGAGTTAAATCACAAACCTAGAGTAATATTTTTGGTGACTCATATTTTTTCTCTCCCTGATTAGAACAATAGTTCCTTGGAGGGGTCTTGATTTTGGGGTTAGACTTTGTACTGACAGTTTCTTAGCCTTTCAGCTAAGATCAAGTGCAGACTTCATTTTGATTATTCTGTAGTTAGGCATATAATAATATGAGTCTTTGATAACAGCTTAATATCACTGATAATGTAATTAAAATGATGTTCAAATTCTACTGTTAGGAAGAAAAACAAGAGGAAGGGAAGACATTTCCACTCTAGCATGTGAAAAACTCTAATCTGTAAATGTGATGAATGTGTTTTTTTCTTATCATCCATAAGAACAACAGTATTGAACTTTTTATTTTTGGGTGGTGGGTAAGGAGCAAGGGGGCTGAGAAAAATTTGAAAGTAACCTTAATATCACCAAAAGTCACTGTTAAATTCAGTTCATGTCATTCATGGCCATGACAGTAAAATTACATCAAACCAATTTAGAAACGGTATGTCAGGAAACACTCATTTAAGGAAGATTTTCTATAGAGCTTAAAGTTAACAAAACTGAAACTGCTTTTTACATTGTTCAAAATTAGTATAAGGCCACAAATAAAATGCCATTCCATCACTACTGACTCTACAGTCAAAGGTAAATTTAACTTTCATAGTTACATTTAGGGTACTGGATGAATGACACAGGAAATAAACAGTCAGGAACCACTGTTTGGATCCATACCGATTTCCTCTGTATCAAATAATTAATTGAGTGAAGGTTTCTATTATATGATTTACCACAAATTTATTGGTAGAATATTCAGAATTAAATTAAAATTAAAGATCTTTTCTAAGAATCTAGTCATTATGTATTTATTTTTGTCTGTGTGTCTGTTTTGAGACAGGGTCTCATGTAACTAAGGTTGGCCTTAAACTGTATAGTCAAGATGACCTTGACCCCTCGATCATCCTGCCTCTACTTCCTAAGTGCTGGGATCACAAGTGTGCACCACCATATACAGCCAGTCATTTAAATTTTGTTCCTCTTGGGGCTGGAGAGATGGTTCAGCAGTAAAGAGCACTGGCTGCTCTTGCAGAAGACCCAGGTTCAGTCCCTAGCACCCACATGGTAGCTAACAACTGTCTGTAAATCCAGTTCCAGGGGATCCACCCTCTTCTGACCTTCATGGGCATTGCACAACATGGGTGCACTTACATACACCCAGGCAATACACTCATACACATAAAAATAATAATAAAATATTTTTAAAATTTTTGTTCCTCAGTTTCATGATTTGTAAAATAAACTACAAACTACATCTCCAAAACTGTCCCCAATTCAAAAATTCAACATGAATCTTGAAGTAATGACAGCATACATGAACAATGGGGAATATTTTACAAACTACTGTTCATAAACAGTGCCCCCCCACAACTTACCTCCAAGTTTTGGCATTCCTGTGCAGAATTGGTAGGCAGGCCAATCCATTTGATTTCTTTTTTTTCCTTTGAAATTATATTCATTGCCATTAGCACATTTAAGGCATCATAAACTCTTCGTCTAATATTCTTCTGGTCATAAGCCTGCTAAAAGTATTTTTATTGAGTGATAAATTTTAATTGTTAAGATATAATCACATGATGTTGATATTAATAATACTATTATAGTATCTCCCAAGTGTTCAAAATATCTTATGTTCAGTGAAAATATCCTTCAGAAGTCTCTGTAGATACTTTTAATGTTTTATTGTTTTGCATTTTTATTTATTTATTTTTGGTTTTTTTTTTTTGATGATACTGAGAATTGAACCCAAGGTCTCATGTATACTAGCAAGTACTCTACCACTGAGCTAATCCCCAGTCCTAAAAATACTTTTAAATAATATAAACTTCAAAATAACAACAGTAACAATTATATTACCATTAGATTGACATTTACAAATACTTCAGGGACTTCTTCAGGTGGGAGATTATAAGACAAGAACTTGGAGATGGTAGGGAAAAGTAAATATGTGGGTAGATCTGAACTGCATAAAAGATAGTATCTTACAGAGCTCAGAATATACACAAAATTAATATATATGACAAACACCTACATAGAAAGGTAGAGTATTCAAAGGGCCTGAATTATCTGGAAGGATTTTAGACTTAAAAACATCAAGGGGTAGGGAGAGAGCTGAGTGGACATGTACTTACTATGAAGCATGAAGACCTGAGTTTGGATCCCCAGCACCCATATAAAAGTCAAATGCAGTGGGCACACATCTGTAACCCCAGGACTGAGTTGGGGGTGGAGACAGATGGATCCCAGATGCTCACTGGCCTGCTAGTCTAGCCAATCAAAGTTCCAGGTTTAGTTAGAGACCTAGGCTTCAAAAACAAGGTAAAGGGGCTGAAGAGTTGGCTCAGCAGTTAAGAAAGCTTACTGTTTTTACAGAGGACCCAAGTTTAGTTGTCAGCATCCACAACAGGCAGCTCACAACCATCTGCAACTCCAGTTCCAGGGGATATGATGCCCTCTAGCTTCCTCTGGCAACTGTATACATGTGGTGCATATAAACTTATGGAAGCACATATATATATAT
>NW_008481478.1:0-3876 GCF_000622305.1 Nannospalax galili
AAAAAAAAACGTAGGAAAAGAAGAGCAAACATATTTCAGTGGTGAGCATGTTGCAGGGGAAGATTCTAGGCCCCAGAGATAAGGGATAAACCATGACCAATGAAATGTTCATCCTACTCTCTGCTCCTTACCCTAGAACCATGGAACAGAAAGACATACCCATTATTCCCTTTTGGCCCTCCAAGTCGGACTTGGAGTGTAACATGGGGAAATAGATTGGAGTCCCAGAGAGTAGGATAGTGAGGAGGGATTGCAAGGAGAGGAACATGCTGAAATATTTCAGTGGAATTATCGCACTGGCTGGAAGACACCAGATACTGGGTGCTGTCCCAAGTTATCAACAGATGTTAAAAAGTCAGGCCCCACAACCTGCTCAGCGCTGGGGCTTCCTGAACTTGAAAGGTTTTTATGGCCAGTGCTGATGCTCAGAGTTTCACACTGTTCCTAGGAAAAAACTGGAAAGGTCAGTGAGATAGACGGGAGGGGGCTGATTCTGAACTTAATCTGAACGGAGAAGTTCTTCCTCTAGTCTATCCAAAAGGCATGTTGCTTCAGTGGAATGGGTGGTACTTATTCGGAAAGAAAATTTTGGCTCCAACAAGATGTGCTGAATCGGACTCTGGGGATGAGGATTAGCCACCTACATCCCTGCCCGCCCTGTACATGATATTGGCATAAGGAAAGTGGAAGGCTGGAATGATAATTCCTGAGAACTTGTCAGGGATGGTACAGAATTGCTGCTTATTACACTGAGTAAAAATCCACCGTCTCTCTTGCCACACGGAATACTAATAACCCAAATGACACCGTGCATATATTTCTACATGTGGGTCCTGTTGCTAGGCCTGTGCACACAGGAATCTTTCTAACATGGAGGCATGAACTATGTAACATGTGGGCAGGAACAATCACCCTAACCCCTGAATTTGAGTGTGACATATTTTGAGTCAACTTTCCTACTGGAGGGGGAGATGGGCAGAAGACTCAGGGAAGGTTAACATGGCGACTGCTGATGTCATAATGCTCCAAATTCTTCCTAAGTACCTGGTCTCTACAACACCCTTGGGCATCTGGCAGTTCACAGCTGGCTGCAGAAAAGAGAGGAACACAGTCTCCAGGGGTCGAGAGCAGAAGGACAGATACGGACAAGAAATAAGCTCAGGTTAGGAGAATGGCCAACATAGCTCTACATAGATGGGCAACGATGGAAAGTTCTAGGTAATGCTGTGAACAGATGTCTTCTCCTGACTCATATGACCTGACATCCCCAAAGAGGGACTGCAGAGAGAAGTGAAAAAGGCACAAAGCCCCAATTTGACGAGGTCATGTCCTTCACAGTGGCACAGTCATTCATCGCCTGAAAGAATCATGATTCTTCAGCATTCTCTGCCTTCTATGGCTCCCAATCCAGGTCACACCTCCAGCCTTGGGGCTGTCACAGCCAATGGTGATTAGGCCTTGTCCCCATGAATACAACTCGATTTTTATCTGCTGAGGTTTCAGGCCTGCCTGTGTTTCCAGACAGTCAGATGATCACACTGTGTAGGCAGGTCAGATAACTCTACACAGAAAAACAAAACAAACCACAGGAAACAGTAGGCATGTTTGTTTCCTCTCGGGGAATGGAGTCCAGGAGATCAGGTTCCGATGTTCCCCAGAGAGGCATGCTAGTTGAGGAGCAAGGGAATGCTGAGCTAGGATTGGCCCATGCCTCCACTATCAATAAGCTACAGGGAGGGGTTAACTAAGAGCCAAAGAACCAAGAGAGTTTTTTTCTCAGGAAAAATTCTTGGTGAAGCTGCTCACTTTGAAATAATTCAGAAGAAATAAGCAAAACTCATTTGTAAATAAAATGAAAATTACTCAGAATGAGTATGTTCAACCAGGTATGGTGGCCTATGCCTTGAATCCCAGCACTGTGGAAGTAGAGGCAGTAGGATGTTTCTGAGACTAGGCCTTCCTGGTCTACACAATGAGCTCCAGGTCAACTGTGTCTACAGGGAGACCCTGTCTCTAAAAGATCAAAATCAAAATGAATGAATGAAAATGCTTAGTGAAGGCCCCTATGTAGAATAAACAGGATGTGGATAGATGAATGGAGACAAGACTCCTAACTCTGAATGAGGGAGCCTGGCTCCTTCTCAACCGGATTGGTGAAGGATAAGCCCAGTAACCAGCTTCCAACTACAAGTCAGTTTCTGGTACCCGATGCACATGCTCAAACTTCTGCTAGGACCTGCTTTCTCCTCCAGGTTGGCCACTTATGGTTTTCCGTTGCTTTACTAAAATTGAGGTGGTGTGTGTGAAGTGCTGGGTGAGTCATTTCATAGCATGGAGAGCCAGGGATCCTGGGTTCACATTCAGACCTTGCCTCTTGTCTGGGAGATGCCTACTCACAGCCCTGGATCAGAGAGCAGATTTCCATACAGCTGCCTTTCCAGATTACAAGCTCACAGTCTTCTTCCAGATGTCTTGACAAGGATGCCACCCTTCCATCTTCGTCCTTGACTAAGACATATTGGGTGTATCATCAAATGGCTTAGCAGTGGGACTTGTGAAGGGAACAAGGAAACCTTCCTTGACAACTGTAGAATGCCCCATGAATCCTGGACCCACCCCAGGAGAAGCAATTCCAGATGAGCTTTCCCTTCTTGGTGACAGGTCTGTTACCTTCACATCCAGCTCTTTGTGTTCACTTGGAATCAGGTGGCCTCCGGGAATTTCTGATCATCTTTGGAAAATATTGTGTTTTCACTGCTAAATAGCCATGTGTTAGTCTGTGTTGTTCTGTACCAGAGTGTCTGTGTGTGTGAATATATATATTAGGATTTTTGAACATGACATCTCTTTGTGTCTCTGTTACTGTGTGTATCTGTGGGTCACCATTCTTCATGAGTCCTCGTGTGTTTGTATTTGGGTAAATACATGGAGACTCTGTACATCTCTGTGCCTATGTGTATTTGTACACGTCACTGTTCCTGAAGGTGTCAGTGTTTTTGTATATGTAGTCATAAGTATTCACATGCACTCTCTCTGTCTCTGTTAGTTCATGGATATTGGTATTTTGTTGGGATAAGCCAGGAGTGCCTGGAATGTAGAGTATGGCCAGGCTGGAGCCCTTCCAGTGAGGACAGCAGGAAACTGGCCCACTCCATTCTAGACACACTATCTCTTACCAGTAGCCCCCAAACAAAACCATTAGGTCTCTAATCTTTTAATCCTAACTGTATCTCTTGTGGATTATGTGACTGGAGGATAGGACAAAGGCCACATAGCCTTAGAAGCCCCCTCCCACTCCCTACCGCCATCCAAGAAAATGGCCAGACTCTCCCTGACAGAGGCCAAGCAACACAGAAGGAGAAAACAGCACCTGAGGATAGCATGCAATGTCACATAGCGTGACATCCGTGACCTTGTTTCACAAGCCCAAGTGGCCTGCCCCCCAAATGGCTTGCTCTCGGTCATTCTCATGGCTGTTCTGGTTATACTGCATTCTAACTCCGCTTCAGCCCAGACAGTTCTCAGTCAGGGAAATCTATGAAAAGGCTAACGAAGTCATAGGCACTGCCAACTGCTCCTTAAAGGGGTGCCAAACAGTTATAACTATCCCCATTCAGCCCTGCTCCTCCTCCAAGCAACTGGATGCTTATTCATGCTTTCTTTTTAGAAATTCAGGCGACTGCCTACAAGACAAAGACATCTATGTCGGTTGTCAATACCAGTCTTGCCGCATAGAAAAAAACCCAAAACGATACAGCATTTATCGTGAATATATAGCCAAAGTAAATAAATTTCTAATAGAAATTAAGGACCCTTGGGATGTCCGATGGTGCACTGGAGTTCATGGCAAGCTTTACAGTAACAGGTTTGCATCAT
>NW_008481479.1:0-3679 GCF_000622305.1 Nannospalax galili
ATATTAAACCTCACCCACCCACGGCTCAGGGACCATTGCAGAAGAGGGGGCGGAAAGATTGTAAGATCCACAGTTGATGCATGAGCATAAGGAAACAGAGACTGTCAGGCCTCAGAGAACTTGCTCTTTTGAGCTTGCGGTAGTGGTGACAGCATGCACAAGGCCCATACTGACTCAATCGAACAAAAGCCCTGCATAGAACTGGGGAAATGGGCAGGAGACCTCAACCTTTGCAAAGGAACTATTGGCAACTGATTACTGCTGGGTAAGGGAGAATTGATCTTTAAGAAGATCTTCTAGATAGGCTGACTAGACTCTAGTGAATGAACTTCCTCTGAGGGACATCTGGGTACAAATGCTTGACTGGACAGGCCTTAACATATGACAGCATGCATGGAATCCAGTGGGAGAGTGTGGGGGACGCAGATGGGAGGAAGGGTCTAAAGATGATTAAGGTTCATTGTATGAAATACAGAAAACTCAGTAAAAAATACACACAAAAAAGAATTCTGTCTAGCTTTGTTCAACCTCATATTGAACACTGATATTAGCCAAAACTTTTTTAACTTTTTAAAATTTATTTTTAACTGAAAGACTCCAAAATGGACACATTTATTGTGTACAGCAATGTGACTGGCAGAATTTTCTTGACCACTGTATACTTATTAAGATTTTAGAGAGCTGGTATCACAAACAACACACCTGAGGCCTGCTCTGTCCCTAGCACAATGCTGTGGCTCAGGCCCTGGTCCTGTGGTAGTCTAATGTAAATCTTCTTACAGAATCTCCTGGGCAGGAGCATGCAGGAAGGTGAGCCTAGGCGTGCACATTTCTAACACACCTCCAGGAAAAGCCAGTGGCGCTGGTCCACATCACCCCTCAAGCAGCATGGCCCCACAAGAACATTGTAATGGTGACCTCTTCCCACCTCCAAGGTAGCTTCTACTTCTTAATGATTGTTTTCAAAATATTGCTATGTGATTGCCACATCTGGTTAAAAGCTTTCTGTGCCCTCTTCCATATACATCAATCACTCAACAATAGACATTTATTGAACATTTTTGTGTGAAATCCTCTGAAAGCCTTTTGTATAGTCAAGAATCAAATAAGTATAAAAATAAAGTGCAGAATGTGAAGAGCCCAGACAAGAGCAGATTTACTGAAATTTCAGTTTCCTTTTCTGTAAAATGAGGGCAGGAATAGAGCAGTGGGTATTTAACCCCTTCTGACCACAGTAGTCCAGCACACAGTCAGTTCCATCCAGCCCAAAAGGGCTCTCAGTGCCTCCTGCAGTGCAGCTCCTCAAGGGACTGCCACTAGACTAAGCCAGTTGGTCTCAGAGTGTGCTTCCCAGGCCTCAGCATCAGTGTGGTGGTTTGAATAAGATATGTCCCCCATGAGCACATGCATTTGAACACCCAGTACCCTGTTAGAGGAGATAGTTGGGAAGGGTATGGAACCTTTCAGAGGTGGAGCCTTCCTGGAGGACATACATCACTGAGGGCGGGCTTTGAGAGCTTATAGCCTCACCCCACTTTCAGTGCAATGACTCTGCTTTCTGAGTTTTGGGGAGGATACACTCTCTCAGCCTTGTGCTTCAGCCGCCATGCCTCCCTTGCTATTAGGGACTCTCCGGAACTAAAAGCCAAAAGAACTCTTTTGTCCTTAAATCACTTTTGGTCATAGTGTTTTATCACAGCAAGTAATTAATACACCCAAAAACCTGTGAGAATGCAAAGTCTTAGTTCATCTGACCTACCTAATCAAAAGTTGGGGAGCACAGTACAGGAATCTGGGTTCTAACAAGCAAACTTTAGAGTTCCAACACCATCAACATTTTTTGTATTTTTAAATGACATTTGCGTGCATGCACACACATATGCACACACATATGCACACATACTACAGTGCTCAAGTGGAAATCAGAGGACAATTTGCAGAAGTTGATGGTCTCCTTCTGCCATGTGGGTCTTGGGGATCAAACACGTGTCGTCAGGCTTGGTGGCAGCACCTTTACCCACTAATCCATCTTGTTGACCACCACCCTCAAGTTTTGATTGATCAGTAAATATCCTTCCATCTCCAAGCTGCTATTTTTTTAACTTCTTATAGCCTTTTCAGAAGTTTTTGTTATCAGACTATTGTAAACAAGAGGCATAAGCTCTGGAATTTGACCTCCTAGAGTTAAAGCCCAGCACTGACTCTTCACCCCTTGACATCTTCAGCTGTTTGTTCTTTGGGTCACATCCTCATCTGTGTATTGAGGACGATAACAATACCGATTTCCATAAAGTTGATGAAATTAAATTTTCCAGTGTGTGCTTCCTAAGCTGTCCTTCCGGCTGGTGGAACTTCCGTTCACTAGATCTTACCTTACTGGGCCCTCTATCTAATCACAACGCACCTGTCCCATTCTGTCTCTCCTGCTTTTCCTTTTCTTTCTCCGTTATTACTAACATCTGCATTTCCCACTTGCGATTCATTTGCTGCTTCTTCCACTAGGATGCAAGAGTGATCCAGTGAAAGAGCTCTGTTCATTTTGTGAAGAGCTGTATCCCCAGGATCTACTATGGGATCTGGAACATTATGACCACTCAAAAAGTACTGGAAAGATGGTTCAGTGGGTTAGAGCACTTGCTGTTCTTGCAGAAGACCTGGGTTCTATCCCCAGTATCCACATGGCAGCTTACAACCAACTGTAAACCCAATCCCAGGGAATCCAACTCCTCCTTTTGACCTATGTGGGCACTGCATGCACACGGTATGCATATAGACAAACACTCATACACATAAGAATAAAGTATTAATTAGGCAACCAAGTGAGTAAATGTTAACATTAGTAGCTACTCAACTCTTTCCTTTGGAAACTTGATAGTTTCTACTCTATTTACTATTCCAAATGGCATTCATGTATGATGCCATATGTTTTTTACTTAAATATTCTCATCTACCTAAAATGTCCTTGTACCTAAACAACCGATTTTCTTTCAGCCCTCCTCAATATCTTCCTCTCATCATATTTCTTGAGCATGTTGTAATTCTGATGACTGAAGCAGTCTGAATGTCCATCTTGTTTACTGGGTGTACCATGCAACCCAGCACTGAAATATCCTATCATAGGGTAAGTGGAAGGAGGCTGGGGCATCCATGCACAAAGACCTGCATGTGAAGAGGACACTCAGGGGAACGGTTGGAGCCCTCACTGTTAATTACTCAAGCGGCTCTCAAAAACTAAGCACATCAATTTACAGTTTACACCTCGATGCACATAGGCTCAGATGTACCCAATGATCTCAGACACACTATGCTGCCTTGCTTTCAAATTCCAAGATAACTTTAACTATGGAGAGATTATTTCCCAAGTTTAAAATAAAAAGAATAAATCATGAAAGTCATACTAGAAGCAGCTAGTCAACCCACACACTGTCAAGTCCGCAGGACAACATGTGACTTCTTGCCCCATCCCTCTTGCTAGCCAGGTCCGCCAGACAGTCTCCTGTCATTGACCCTGCTTGGCACTCCAGGCAGATGTGATCAACCCATCAGAGCTAGCAGAGACGGGGACACTCAGGTATCAGGATAATATAATCTAACCATCTTGTTTCTAAAGACAAAGGAAAACGATAGGAAGAAAATTAACGTGGCTTGTCTAGACACACACACACACACACACACACAC
>NW_008481480.1:0-3851 GCF_000622305.1 Nannospalax galili
AGGCTGGCCTTGAACTCACAGAGATCTGTCTGCCTCTGCCTCCGGAGTGCTAGGGTTTTATAAAGGTGTGCACCACCATGCCCAGCTGTGCTGGCATTCTTATGGGACATTATTATGACTCTTTAAAGTAATGAAAAAATCCCGTATCAAAGACACAAACTGATCAGAATCCTTCCTTTGAATTAAATAAGTGCAATGTGGCCCCATCCTTTAGGTCACAGCTACTGCATCTGCGCCTAAGGCTCAGAGAATCCATCATTTCTTCCACTAAGTATAGCAGTTATCTCTTGTTTCACTTTGGTGAAGTCTTAATGAGGGTAACAGTTATCTTTAAAAATGATAATTTCTTTAAATTTTAAAATATAAATAAAAAAGCTTTCCCTTGAAGTTGGAGTCACAGTCCCACAATCACCTGGGCAGCTTGGACGGTCACAGGTCCTAGATTCTGTTGCAATGCATGCATAGCCACAAGAGCGGGTCCGTTTTTGGTTGCCGTTTCCACAAGTGACGCTGCAGACAGACCAGAGACTCCAGTCACCCTCACCGTCTGTGGAATCTGGAAGGGAGCCAGGGAGATGGTCATCAACCCCGCCTGCAGAGTCCCCAAGTCTCTCTGTCAAGCAGCCTACTGACTGTCCACGTCCATCATTCTCAAAATTGAGGGGACTGAATACAGCGTGAGCTAAAAGGCTTACAGCTCTAGGATCACTTTAGGGCTCATCTTTGTGAAGACTGAGGGAGTGGGGCACTATGCTGATCAGCACATGTTTAAGACCTGAACCTTGGAATACACCTAGGGTCAGCAAAAATATGATAGGTGGTTCCTTAAGATGATTATCATCAGTTCCTTTCCTCTTTGTGGTGGATGTGGCAGAGGGGAAAGGAGAGAGAGGAAGAAGGAGAGCAAGAAGAAATGAGGGAGAGGAAGGGAGAGGGAAATGGAAAGGGAGAGGAAGAGAGAGAAACCTCTGTAGAGTCTGATTTGACTTTGACCTTACAGTATGCTAGCTTCTAGTCCAGTTTTTGCTCTGGGAATTTCAAGCACTCTGCAAGAAGTTCAGGGTAAATAAACCTGTGATACTAAAAAATGGAAGCTCTATATGAAGGACCACAAAAATACTCAACAGTGTGAGGGAAGCTATTTTGAACCTCCCACCTCTTCCCAGTGAAAACTGAATGCAGCTGAAGCCACGAAGAACGGAACTGCCCAGTGGTCCTGCCTGGACCACTGAGCCTCTGGATAGTGAGAAATAATAAACTGCTGCTGTTTCCAGCTGCCAACTATGGGATGGTTTGCTACACAGCAGTAGAGAACCAATACATTAATGGTAAAGGTAGACATGCCCTATGATGTCATTATTCAACATCTGGCCAATGAGCGGTAATTGAGTTCTCACTATCTGTCAAACATAATTCTAGATATATGAGGTATATCATTAAGGAACATCTTCAAGGATCATGGCTCTGGTGGAATGAACAATGAACACAGGAGTAAAGTATGTTAGAAGTTGATGGTTGATGAATGGCATGGAAAAAGAAAAAGTAGACCTCACTGGGGGGCTGAGAGTGGAAAAGGAGTGGGGAGGTTGACACATTATCAAGACTGACTTTCTCTTACCAGAAGTAAATATTAATAAAGGTCCTGGAGTGGTTGGGGGGCTCGTTCTGGGTCATGAGGTTAAAAGAAAGGAAAAGAGGCTCTTGCACCAAGCCCCTGCTCTCTAAAGCATGAGTTTTCTTCAGCACTTCCACTCTGTAGTAATTCCTCCTGGCTTAAGCATGTCTTCCAATAGCCTTGGGGCCTCTGTGGTTGCCAAACACGGGGCTATAGTCATGTGCCTTGCAGGGAAGGGGTACCCTTCCATTCATAACAGGTTGTGGTGGTTATTATTACATAGGCCCTGCAAGAATGCCTTCCACATGTTTCCACCTGAAACATGGGTCCCATGCCAGCCTCCCAGGCTGTTGTTTAGATGATGTTCATTATGAATGTTCCTTGGGCAATCATGAGCCTTCTAAGTCCCACTGTATAAAATTGAAAGAGAGAGAGAGAAAAAGAGAGAGAGTGAGAGTGAGAGAGAGAGAGAGCAAGAGAGAATTGTTGTGGCCTCTTTCCTAATTGAATGGAGAGCTTTTTCATACCTTGCCTGCCCCCAGGGCCCTCATCCATTTTTAATCTCCTTCCTAAGAAATAATTTTTCCAAACTTTGATATTTTTTTTCCTCTAAGAAATAGTTTCCCAACTACCACAGCCAATCAGATATTTGAAACTTTAGAGAACTGGGCCTCCTTCTCTAGTGTGAGCCTCTTTCATCTCTACCATTTCCTATGGGGGCAGCTACCCAGCAGGATTGGAGGGACAAGCTGCTTCCAAAGGGAGAAGCCACAGAGGTGGAGCAGCTCCTGTTCCCCCTGAAACCTTTGCAGTTGAGCATCTCTTAGTAATCTTCCCCCATCTTCCACCCCACCAGGATGCTTGTCTAGGTGCAGTGAGTTATATCACATGTGTACACATTGCATCACATCCCGCATACATCAACAGGGCCGGATTTTGTTAAAGGAAACAACAGGCACCAGTAAAGATTCTTATTTTTCATACTCACAAAAAAGAGAGAGGGTAAGTTAAAAAATGTCAGTCCTACAGGTAGAATTCCCATCACCTGTGGAGTACCAGCATAAGAGAATCCAATGATGCCAAGTACTGTCTTGCTTGACTTTACAAAAGCAAAGTGGTCTCGACTCTACAGAAATCTCCTGCAACCTTTCTTTTCTATTTTAGTATGGAAAAGGACTCATTTGGGGGTAACATCCCTAACTTCAAGGTCTTAGCACTAGATTCTATGAGGCTTATATTTGAGTCCTGTGTGAGGTTTACTTCTTGCTTTGGTTTCTTGGCTCTAAATGATGAAATGCTAATACTACACCAGGGTGTTTGAGGAACAATGGCCTTAATTTCTCTCTTGATGTCTGCTACTTTGGTTACATCGCTCTCATGCTGATCCTGGACCACATGACTTGCTTCAACCAATGAGATATACAGCAAATAGGGTATAAGCAAAGGTGTACAAGCTGCTCAAACATGAAGATTTTCCTTTCTAGCTGGGTAGAACTCTTTCCCCACCATGTGAAGAGCACAGGGGTTAGGGGTCAGGAGGAGAGAAGCCCTGGTCCTCTTGGTATCCCTAGTTGTCTAGCTGGGTCCTGCCACTGAGGCCTCTGGAGATTCTTTAGCCCCAGCCAAGCCAGTCCAACTCAGATGACCATTCCAGACAACCAGTGGATTTCTGAGGAAGAATTCTTTTTTTTTTGAAGCTATTAAATTTGGGGAATGGTTTCTTTGTTGTTATTTGTTTGTTGAGACAGGATCTAAGTATATAGCCCAGGATGGCCTCAAACTCAAAATCTTCCTGTCTCAGTCTCCAGAGTGCTAGGATGATGGGAAGGAAGTAGTTTCTTCATCAGCAAAATCTGTCACAAATATATCACAAAATCTTCCCTAAAATATGCTCTCTACATAGTGGCCATCAAAGATTTGTTCTACCAGTAGGAGGCTTTAACTACTATCTCCTTATCTTTAACTGCTCAGGAAACTATTAGTTTTTAAAAACTTTTAAATATAAATCCCTTGAAATTAGGTACCATGCAATTTGTCATTTCTATGGTGGCAAACAAGGAAAGGAAGCAATCTTCTAGGAAAATCCTCACTGCCCCATCACACACTGGTCCAGATCAGCACCCAGCAAATACTTTCTGGGGGGATTCCTGTTTCATGGGGTCAAAAGGTGTTGGGAGCCGTAGGCCCAGTGTGAGTCTATGTAAGGTCTCGGTTTCTATAATGTGATAAAAAGCCT
>NW_008481481.1:0-3848 GCF_000622305.1 Nannospalax galili
TGACTCTAAGCAGGGATGGAAGTTAGATGTTGAAAATGAAGGAGACATGGCCAAAGGAACAGAGCCTTTGGGGAATCACTGAGATGTTTATAGAAGAAGCCAAACAATTTTGAGTATAAAGGAAGACCTCAGTTAGTTTGAGTTCAACCCTAAGAGGAGTGCACGTACTCAGAGTGGTACCTCTTCTTTACACCTGGATGGTGCCTGGTGCCTGCAGGTGGGCTTTCTAGCTGACCAGGAACAAAGTCTGGTCAAACAGTGCCAAGAGAAGGAGTCATTTGGAAGCAATAATGGCTCCTGCCATGTGGAGACACCTGGTTGTACCTGTGGCTCCGTGTTTACTCTCATGGGAGTTACCATTCGGTTTTTAGCCCAGGAACGAGGCAGAAGAGACTCGATGTCTTGGCTGAGGATCTGAATTTGGTCTGTGTGGTCCTCAATCTCTCCCATTCTGGGACATTTCACTGCAGGTGGGGAAAGAAGGGCTAAGAGGCTGCTAAGCTCTGAGGAAGATTTTCCAGGGCCTCTGGAAATGCCTTCTGTCAGAGATCTTGCAAGTCTGGCATCCTGAACAGTGATACTAAGACTCCTCTTCTCTCTCCCAAGCATGCAGGAAATTGTCAACTACTATAGTTCATGTACAACCACTCTGACCTTGTGCTTACTACAAGAAATCAAGTTGGGATTTGGGTGGAAGCCAGAACATGGAGGGCCTCACTGGTCATCTTGGGAGCTTAAATTTTTATCAGAAGGCAATGGAAGGCTAAGGAAGGGTTTTGAACAAGAGGCAGTGTGGTTTGATTTGCAGCTCCATGAATGGTCAGCCTATGGCTGCCAGAGAAAAATGCTTCATCATGTATTAGTAAGCAGCCACATATTGCTTACCAGGCCCTGTGACAAAAACTCACTGAGGTGCATAGCCATTATGAGCAAGGGCACAGGAGTCAGGCTGCTTTCACTTGACTTCTCCCTTCTGCCTCCTCCAAGCTGTGAGACTGGCAATGAACACTTCTTTTTCGATCCTCATCTTAAAAATTACCTGTGTGTATGTATATGTATATATTAATTATATATAATATATATAACATATATATATATATAACTATATATAATAGATATATATGACTGAATCTCACACTGTAGCCAGGATAGACTAGAACTCATCATATAGTCCATGCTGGTCTCAAACTCAAAGCAATCCTCCTGCCTCAGTCCCCCCAGTGCTGGGATTATGGGCATGCACCATCACATCTGGCTAAAAACAATTTCTAAGATGTAGCATTGCTGTAAGGATGAATCAAGGTCATGGATGAATCTGGCTAGTAACAATTTCTAAATTGTAGCATTACTGTAAAGATGAATCAAGGTCATGGCCTGACCCAGAACAAAGCTCAAGGCAGGCGGCTCATTCCGCAGGTCACACACACCTCACGCTCCACCTCCAAGCCTCTCCATCTGTTTGCAGTCACTGTTGTGGTGACCAGATCCACACAGGCGGCTTTGGTCTGCCAGCACCCTGCTTCTTTTGCTTCCCACCCTTGCGCTTCTCTGATGCACTGTGGATGAAGTCAATGGATGCACGTTTCCCCCTTTTTCCCTCAAGTGAAGTCTTGGGATATGCTTCACAGGTTTCTCAGGAGGCCCTATGGAATAGAGCAGCCACCTACCCACAGTGGTAACAGGGGTAGGAAGGGCCCCAGATTTGAAGCAGTATGGCAGCTCCCAGGGGTTCAAGGCTGGGGGCAAAGAATCAAGGCAGTAGCTTGCTTTTGACAACCTACAGCAGAGTGTAGGCAGCCCAGGCTGAGGTTTGGGCTTTCCTTTCTTCGTTGGTGGCAGTGGGGAGGAAGACAGATAAGCTCAAGCTCCTAGGGCACAACAGGCTGCTTTTGCTTGGTTGCAGTCAGAGCAGGGGGATGATGGGAAAGCCTCAGGTTTACCTCCCCCACTTCTGATGCGACAGGGAAGGATGCTGAAGAGGAGACAGCAACAGCTTTGGTTGAAAACTCTCCCTGGTTTTTGGCACACTTTCACTTTTCCTTCCCAGGCTGACAGACTCTCTCCTGCTTGGTCCTTATTCTGCATCTCATTTGCAATCACATATACACCCAGGCAATCCAGGCCTGCCCCTGAGCCTGTATAAAAACCTGAGTTTGTGGACAGAGGAAGACTGAAGATTTTAGAGTCAAGAGTCCATGGGCCGATGGTTAGAGAAGGAAGAGTCGGAAGACTGCTCCTGCCTTAGAGACTCAAGACCCCATGTTCTGGCTGCAGACCAGATTAGTTCCCACCTCAGCCTCCGAGACTCCATGCTCCAGCTGCAGGCCAGAATTAATTCCTGCTCCAGGGACTGACTTAGCTTTCCTCCCTCCAAGACCTACTATGCTCTCTTCACAGACTCAGTTCGAAGCTTCATCCTGAGGCTTGCCTTCATCCTGAGGCATGCCTGAGAGCCTAGAGCTGTAACACTTGCCAGCAACCTCTTAGTTGGCATCTTGACCCACTGAGAGTTCAGGACTGTAATTTGCAACATCTCTCAGTTGGCGGAGCCCACTGTCACTGAGAATTCAGACCTTTTACTCTCCTGGTTGGGTTGTCACTGCCATGCCGTGATCTATATTCCTGTTCGAGTTTTTCCTATTTGAATTGTTACTACCACCTGGTGAATAAAGGTCTAGCTCCTGTGTTCACCCTTTGCTGACTGTCTGCTCCAGTCTTCGGGCGGGGAGGGCAACACAAGAATCTGATTGGGGAACTGTTACCTCCTTCCCCTTTTAGTCTTCTTTCACTCCTGTGCAGTGAGAACATGCTCCCTAATAAACTACACACACTTAAGGTTTTTTTCTCAGACTTTGTTTTCAGAAAAATCCCAGGACAAGACAATCTAGTGTAACATGATCTCACCTTCTTGAAAATGTTGTATTAGAAAAAATGGAAGGAAACCAAGGGGCTAGAAATAGGAGTATCCATAACAGAAGGTGAACCCTGATTGTATCCCCTGCACCAAGTTTTACCTATTCACTTGATGGACAGGGAGCCATGGAGTAATGGAGGAGAGGAGGTGATGTGCTGGGGGCCCTGGAAGGGCTTTGTGATCCAGGATGATCCATGTTCCAGTCTTGGCTCTGATACTTGTTTCAATTTTGTGATCATATCTACCAGAGCCTCAGTTTCTTTATTAATAAAATGGGGATAATGAGGGGACTGGAGAGATGGCTCAGTGGTTAAGAGCACTAGCTACTCTTGTGGAGGACCTGCATTCAAATTTGACACCCTTTTCTGACCTCTTTGGGCATTGCACAACACAGATGCACTTACATGCAGGTAATACACTCATACATATAAAATAAAAATAATAAATAAATAAAATTTAAAAATTAGATGAAGATAATGAAGGCTGACTTACTTATTCTGAGATACCTAGTCTATGTCTGTGGACAGCATCTAGCCCATGGTATGTGTTCAGTAAACGATGAGTCTTGGTATACCAGCTCTTCATCATTAGCTTTGGACTGTTCACAATCAAATTTCTCCTACTGCTTAATTTGCATATATAGTGATCATTTAATATCCATAGGGATTGGTTCCAGGACCCCACTTCCCCCAGATACCATAATGTGTGATACTCAAGTCTCATAAAATGGTGTTATATTTGCATATAACATATGTACATCCTTCCCTGTACTTAAATCTCTAGATGACTTACAATATCTAATACAATGTAAATGATGTGCATGAAGTTGTTTAAGTAATAATGACAAGAAAAAAGTCTGTATATGTTTAGGACAAACACATTTTTCCTTCAATAGTTTTTATTTACTGTTAGTGGAACTTGAGGGTGGTGGATT
>NW_008481482.1:0-3889 GCF_000622305.1 Nannospalax galili
TCAGAGGTCACGTATTAGCATGCAGGCCCTTCTCATAGCATAACTCAGTGTCCACGAGGTGATCATGCATCCTTCGCTGGCTGAACTACAATCAGTATTATTTCTCCTTATTGTTGCGTGACAAGCTGGCTAGCTGCCTCTGCCTTTACTTAAGCTGCTCAGTGCCATCTTATTACCGTACCTCCACAATTCACCATTAATAACTATCCTACTAGTGCAACATTAGGCATTTTGAAATTTCCTCCATCAAATAAATTAGTCCACTACTTTTTAGTTTAGAGTCAGTGAATTCTTAGCTATGGGTAGATGCAAAACAGAGTATTTACCAGAAGAACAAAATTCCTGTCTTAGTCCTTATCTCCATCTTCCCCAGAGCATCTTGAGTTGAGCCTTTACTAGAATGGCACATTAGGCTCTGCTAACAGCAGTCAAACATTTTTTTAGGTCAAATTTTCAAAGTCTTCTGCATTCCTCCCCAAACCAACATGTTCATGTTCTTCTCAGGAATATCCCACTCTCAGTAATAAACCCTGTATTAGACATTTTCTCTTGCTGTGATTTTTTTAAAAAGCATGACCAAAGCAACTTATATAAGGAAGAGTTCATTTGCTTATAATTCCAGAGAAATAAGCTTCCATCATGATGGGGAGGCATGGCACAAGGCAGTTGGAGCAAAAAATTAAGTTCTCACATACTCCAGGGGAAACAGGAAACAGGAAGAGACTGGAAGTGGGATGAGGCCATATACTATGAAAGCCCACCCCTGTTGATCTGCTGTCTCCAGCATAGCCATATTTTAAAGGTTCAGTGATTCTCCCAAACAGAGACATCTGCTGACTTAAGGATTTAAATACTCTGCGCTTATGGGGACTATTCTCATTCAAACCAACAAATGCATATTATTAATCACACTATTTAAAAATGTTTTAATTGCATCAATTCTTAATCATACTATGATCTAAACTTAGGATGGTTTGATTCATTAATCAAAGTACATACAAAGAAATAAAATGACCAAATACTAGTTTCTTCTCTCTGGTTTTCACTTAGAAACATCACTGGACAAACAAACACATACATCTAAATTAGGTTTTGATTTTAGATTAATTCTCTTTTGGGTTTTAGACTCAGTACAAAATATAAAATATCTTTAAAATTTGTAACTAGTTATCTTATTTTTAATACACTATAAATTTAACCACTCCATTTGATTATATGGCAGTACAGTGCTGAAAAAATAGTGTTTATTATATTTTATTACCTATATACTTTTTTGAAAAATATAAATTGTGAAGCACATAAATTATGCTTTAAAAATAATATGTAAATCATTTATAAATATTTTTATTGAATTTTTGTTTTTTTGCTTGGAAGTTTAGACTTGAATGCCTTGTTAAAATCTTACCTGTCAAATACTTCAAATAAACTTTTATTCTTACCTCTCAAATATTTCTCTCACATATATGCAAATTTAGTTGATTAATCACTGTACTAACACATTGCTCTATTTGCTGTCTTTGCTTACCTGATTTATTTCATTATAAATGGAAACACTTGAAAAAGTCACTTTGCCTGAAGAAACATTTGTAGGGCAGTTGGATTTCAAGATCAATGCCAGTAGGAATGCAGGTGAACACAACATTAAAGAGTACTTCCTGTCAAATGTTCCTTGAAAATAAACTCTATAGGATACATGAAAATGCACTTAAACAAAGAGATGCTAAGGGTAATTTAGCAGAGTCTTTGAATGAATGAGAAGCAGGCAACACACTTGCTTTGCCAATTGTGTTGAAGAACATTTAACTTGAGCCCCTGCTGAAAATAAAAACCATTTAATTACATTTGAGAGAAATGGAAAAAGTTTCCCTTGCAAGGTCCAGATATACTGTTTTGTTTGAGAGAGTAAAATGGAAGAAAACAGCAGGATAAAGTAGCAAAACTTATCTAAGACATAATGAACCAATTAAAGAAATTATATGCAATTAAATAGCTTGAAAACAATGAAAAGATTAAAAGCAGGAAAAAAGAAAGCACAGTACTGAAAAATAATGAAGTAAAAAACAATTAAAGCCAATTTTAATTTCTATTTCAAAGTGCTAAATTTTGATTGCATACTCCCAGTAAGATTTTAAAAAGTGGCTGCTGTGTTCATCACTTGATACCACTTAGGAGATTATAAAATAAAACCCATATCTTGTAACTCTGGCTTTTTAGGAGTCTAAAATTTTGTATCAATAATATTATCTAATGACTGTCACGTAATATAATCCCTATGCTGACTGGCAGTGCCTCAGTGAATATGATGAGAGCTTTGATTTTACTGGCCCCATGAATTTCATTCACACATATTTTAATACTGAACAGATATCATGCTTATCCCTTACTTATTGTTCTTTTGTCCTTTTGAGACAGGGTCTCCTTGTAGTCCCAGCTGGCCTGAAGGTCAGTATGTAGACCAGGCTGGTCTTGATCTTACAGACATCCACCTGCCTCTTGAGTGCTAGGTTTAAAGGCATGTGCACTATTTCTGGTCCTTGCTTACTTTACTTCAACAAATATTACCAAAAATAATTGTTTCAAAGAGTTGGTATTTTCTTAATTTAAATTTTATTTTATTCTTTTTTTTGGAATTTCATAGATGAATACTGTACTTGCATTATTTTCACTCCTCCTAGTTCCCTTCCAACTCCTCCCATGACCTTCCTAATCCTTCTCAATTTCTTTTCCTGTCCTTTGATTATTATTGCTACATGTTCATGAATGAAAATACATTTATAAATATGTATATATTTAGTGGTGCTCTTATGAACCCATGTTTAGGGCAGCCCAGTTATCCACTTGGGACTAGATAACATCTCAGAGAGCTGACCCTTAGAAAAAACTGATTCTCCCTCCGTAATATTCATTTATTGCCTGTAGCCTTTCATCTTGAGGTGGAAATCTCTAACAATTTCATCCAATCTGATTGGTATGTCAACTGTTTTGTTTTTTTTTTTTCAACTTGCAGCTCTTATTAGACCACCATGTCGTGGCGATTTCATTGGTGCCGCTTCCCCATCATGTCTGGAAAGCATTAAAGAGCATCAAGTGTCTTTTCCCACTGCCTTTTACAATGTTCCACACCTGTTCTAGGATGTGCCCTGAGCCTTAGGTGGAGAGATTGCATTATATATGTATCACTTATGGCTGTGTATTTCAGTCACTCATTTTCTGCATTTGATAAGTTGTGGAGTAGTCTCCATCTGTTGACAAAAGAAGCTTCTCAGATGAATGGTAAGAGGTAAACTTGTCTGTAAATATAAGGATGCATATTTAGAATAGAGAAAGAAATTAAATTTTTCTGAGGAAGTGATAGAAGTGTTTTTCTCTAGGGTCTGACCTCTCCCAGCCATGTGTATTTGATTATTTTTACAGCACCATGCATGAATTCTCTCCCATTGAGAAGAACTTATTAGACAGTTGTTGATTTCCCTAAGATAAAAGTGCCACTACTGTACTAGTAGAGATAGGTTGCTGGGCTGGTCATTGTTGGGGTTCATAGGCTTTGCATCTGTGTAGGCTCACTGAGTGGTTTTCTCCTTTCACAATTTGCATAGTGTCATCTAACACTGTGAGAGCTTGACTTCAGGGAGGAGGCTTCAGCTCAGTTCTAGCTCAATTATCCAAAGTTCTGTGACACAAGTATGTAATATTTGCTTTTTGCCAATGCCATGTTTTCTCTTTTATTACAGTTCTGTAGTATGATTTGAGGTTGGCTATTGTGATACTTCCATCAGTGCTGTTTCTGCTAAGAAGCATTTGATATTTGTGGTGTTTGTGTTTTCATATGAATTTTGGATTGATTTTTCTTTTTTCTTTTTTTTTTTTTTCCTAGTCCAAAGTATGTCAT
>NW_008481483.1:0-3832 GCF_000622305.1 Nannospalax galili
AAAAAAAAAACTAATCATTATGCATGCTTTATCATATAGGGGATATATATTTGATACATACAAATATGTCATATTATAGTAATAATATTTAATATTTTACAGAAGTAATAGCTAATATTTTGTGATGATCACCATTAGAGAAATGAGACTTAGCTTGGGGAGTCCAATTCCTTCTCCCACTTAGGTTGGAACTTTGGGTGCTGGGCCCAAATGGAAACAAGGCCTTTACTTCTAACCAAATGGATTTTGGGGTCCCAGAGGTCCGGGCCATGGCCAATTAAAACCTACCACAGTGGCCATGGACAGTCCCTGTCTCTCAAGCCTGGTCTCCTACCTATGATGGGTGGTACTGGATGGACCGAGAGTGACAGTGCCCTACCCACAGGAGTCAGGGCTGTCGGCATGGATCGGTGGGCAGCTGCACCCACTGGAGCACGTGCCACCCGTACTGGCCGTGATGCTCATCACTGTGGTCATCGCCTTCTTCACAGAGTTCGCCAGCAACACAGCTACCATCATCATCTTCCTGCCTGTCCTGGCAGAGCTGGTGAGGGTCCCCTCTGCGGCTGGGTGGAAGGGCACCTCTTCCCCTGCTCCTAACTCAGGCTCCCCTGCTACCAAGCTTCCTCAGAGGCTCTGGTTGCCCTATTCGCTTCCAGAATGCTCAAGAGGGTCAGCAGCACAGAGCCATCTCTCAAACCATAGGGACTTCTTTCTTCAAGACATGCCAAATGGAGGGAATATTTTCATGGTGCCACAAGACCCCTCAAGGGAGAACTATCCCATGGTCTCTAGGAAGAGAAAGATTACCAAATTTGGGTCAAGTGGTAAATCTGGGTAGGCAGAGTGGTATAGGAGAAATTCTAGGGGTCTGAGAGCCACAGCCTTCTTCTACAGCTGGCACAGTTGACCATTTCAGCCCCAAGAATTCTCCACGGTGAGGGCTGCCCTGTGCATTGTGGGGATCAGAACACCCCACCTTCCACTCACCACAGACTAGCACATAGTGGCAATTCAGGATGCTACCGGACATTGCCAAGTGTCTCCTGAAAGGACAAGTTCTGCCCTACTGAGACCCTCTGGTCTAAAAGACACCAGCCCTAGATGGTCTAGTCTGGGAGAGGCCAGGGTGTTTGATCTAGAATGTTCTTTTGTTAGATGAGAGTTAACAAACCTTCCACAGTGAGTTTTCACCTCACCTCCAACTGTTCCAGGTACTGAAAGATGCAGATGCCCTGCAGTCTATGTGCAAGGTCAGCAAAAACCCGAGGCCGAAACCAGGCAGGGACAGCAAAGCTGGGGAAGTAGTGTGAACCTGAGTGCAGGGATGGGGATGTGGGGCCAAGCTGTGTCTGGGACTGTAGTTAAGGGCACAGGGCACCAGCAGGCAGGTTTAATAGGAGGGGTTTAAAATAGGATGAATACTGGGTAACTACCAATGCGGTTTATGTTTGATCACACAAAGCCCATACAATGAAACCAGTGTGGCAGGCACAGGTGTTTGCTATGCAGACAGCCAGATGCCAGCCATGCATCCACTTTGTTTGGTACTTGGCTTTGCTTACTACGACTCCATTTTCAATGGCATTAATGCTGTCAACCCACAGAGATAGATCCATGTGTTCTTTTTTGAGCACCAGAGGAGATTCCAATGTAGATGAATAGATTATGCACCCTCTGAATGGACATGTAGAGGTTTCCAGAATGCTATCACGTGACCCTCACCTTATGTATGCATGGCTGTTTATATCTGGAGAAGTTTCCAAACATAGATGCTGGGTGACAGATTACAGACACTCAGAACTGTGCTGGATACGATCACATTGCTCTCTACAGGAGCACCCTGGAGACCTTCTCATCACAATGTGGGTGGGGGCTCCTTGGACACTTCTGAGTGGGACTGTATTTATCAAATCCCACCTCGGGTTCTACCATACCTGGCAATAGAGGGAGATGGGGTACTATGGGGTGGTATGGGGGAGGGGAGGGAGCACAGTGGTCTATAAGGGGCAGCCCTAGAAAAAATGCCCACAAAGGACACATTCTCTCAAATATTGACTCTCATCTAAATCAAAACATTTACAAACAGGTGATATTAGCACCTTTTGAGAAAATTCTTATACTTTGGGTTGCAGAAATTCCATCAAGGGGACCAGATGTCTAAAGTAAAATGTCAGAGACACGATCAGCATGGAGTGTCATTTGTCAGCACCTGAAATGAAGCCACGCCGAGTCCTCCATTTTAGGACTGTGGCAGTGCTCACCAGGGAATGCTGACCTGGATGCTCCTTAGCTCTAAATTCCAGCCAGACCCTGACCAAAGGTGCCCTGCACCAGCTGCTTAGAGGGCGTGGCTGAGGGCGAGGCCAAGCCTCAGTATGGCAGCTCTGGTTCTCAGCCTGTTGCCCTGGACCAGCAGCCCCTGTGGCACCTGGGAACGTATGAGAGTTGCAGTGTCTTGGGTTCCACTCAGACCTCTGGATTAGCTTCTCTAGAGGAGCTGGGGCTATAATCCCATGCACATGGGAAGGAGGGTTCTAGATAAGTCTCCCCAGCTGATAAAATGCAGGTGTGGTCTGAAGTCACTGGCCTAGAGGTCTTTCTGTCTCTCTGGGTCTGCCTGTCCCGTGTCCGTATGTCCATATGTCTGTCTGCATTTCTGTCTATGCCTCTTCCGTCTCTTCCCATGTCTCTCTCTCTCTGTCACTCTGACCATCTGTATCATTGTCACTGCCTTTCTAACAGTTTCAATCTCTTGTTGTGACTCCTCTGTGCCTGTCTGTGACTTGGTCCCTGCCCCTCCCGGCCAGGCCATCCGCCTTCGTGTCCACCCCCTGTATCTGATGATTCCTGGCACTATCGGCTGCTCCTATGCCTTTATGCTGCCAGTCTCCACGCCCCCCAACTCCATCGCCTTCGCCTCTGGACACTTGCTGGTCAAAGACATGGTGAGTACGGACCTTTCTAGAAGTGGCCTGGAAGGGGGGGGGAGGGTAGGGAATAAGGGGTAGGCGGGCAAGGCAGGACCAGATGTTGCCAATCTATTCCATGCCTCCAAATGGGGCTCCTGTTGAGCCAGCCCTCCACTTCCCCGCCTTCTCATCCCTCTGCTCCCCCTCCTCCTCTTCCTCCTGTCTCCCCTTCTCCTCCTTCTGCTCTTCCTCCTCCGTCCTTACCCTCGTGCCTGGGGCATTTGTTCAGAAGTCTCAGCTCACAAAGCTGAGAAGGACTATCTGCTTAACAAGGCACAAGACTCCAACAGGGTAGATGGAGCAAGAGGCAGAAAGGGACACTGGGGACAGAGTTCCCAGCCTTTCCTTCAGGCCTTGTTTGCTGAGAGCAGTCTGTGTTCCAGCCACTAGGGAGCAGCAGTCTGGGACCATCACTAGATTGCCTCTGGGGAAGGTTTCTGGGGATGGAGGCAGATCCTGAGACCAGTTCCCACATTTTTAAAAAGGGAGTAAATTTTAGGATTGCTAAATATAAGGAATGAAATAAGATGCAAGGTGCTGGGAAACAGAAGAGAATGGTGGGGTGGGCAGGATGGCCCCTCTGAGGAGGTGACCTCTGAGCTAACAGGGAACCCAGGAACACTCCAGCCTTGCAAGGAACAGAAGCTTACAGGAGCAGGGCTGTGCAGGCAGTGCCCAGCCAGAGAAAGGCCTAGAAGTGGGGCGCTCCATGTGGACAGACATGCAGGGCCAGGGGCTGCTGGGCCTGTTGGGTTTGGAGAGAGATGAGGTCTTGGGGACCCTGGGCAGGCCCAGCAGGCTTTGTAGGCCACGGGTGCACTTACATACATGCAGGCAATACACTCATACACATAAAATAA
>NW_008481484.1:0-3854 GCF_000622305.1 Nannospalax galili
CATAGTGAGTTCCAGAACAGCTGGGGCTACAGGGAGACCCCGTCTCAAAAAAGACCAAAAAAAAAAACCCAGAACAAAATAAAAAATACCCTACAAAAAGGGTCACTACAAATAATAAAATGATGTATCTAATCTAGGCTTTAGTAGGGTTATAGAAGATTTATATAACATGATTAACAGGTTTAATTAATAAGTTAAATAACCCTATATAGAGAGCCCTTAATATAACAATTTGAATTTACAAAACTTTACAAGTATACATGAAACAGTCATTAATTATGTTCTCTGAGATATAAGACAAATTTCAATAAATATGAAATATTTATTGAAATATATAAACAAAATATGCACTCCTAAATCAATGTGAAATAACAAAAGATAAAAAAAGATCCATATACCCACGCCTCAGTTTGTAAATACGATCTCCCAGTAGCAGGGTCAAATAGAGAAATGGTCAATGGGGTAGAAAATGTAAGATGAGCCTGAAAGTAAGAAAGAAAAGAAACATTAAAGCAAGTCAAAATATCTGTCAAAGGATGGTAGACGTGTCAAAGAATGGAGACAACTTAAATGGGTAGCTAAATTTGGTACCATTTGAGCGTTAAAATAAATAATGATAGCAACAGGCTATTTATGAAATAATATAAAAATCTCCTTGTCCAAGTATAATAAATAAACGTAGAAAAAGGCTTTCCCTTCAACTAGAATTTAAACTGGTGATTGTAGTAAAAATGACGGGAGCTTGAAACTATTTTGTAATCATCATAGTAATAACTGATTTAGTCAAGAATTATCAATGGATATAAAAAAACTACAAGTAATTTGATGAGAAACAGAATAGTTACACAACCTTATATTATTCACAGAAAAATTATCGACTGCAAAGAATAAACAATAGGTTACTCTAACAAAAGCCCACCAAATAACCAAGAAATCAATGTTGACATGACTTCAAAGGGATCAGACAAGCATCATGAGCAAGATGTGAATATGATACCCAGAGACCAATTCAACACGCATAAACAAAATAAAATAATGAGGAAATGACACACAGCCTAAATTGAGAAGTGTCTGAAAAATAATTATCCTAAATTTTGAAAAATTGCCAATGTAAAGAAAGACAGAAAATTAAGGAAGCTTCCTGCTTACAGATAGGAAAGACACAAAAATTAAATGTAAATTCATATGTATGAAAGCCACAAAAATTTCAATAAAAATTCTAAAAATCTAAATGTAACACATCATTCTGGATTGCAACTTTGACCATGAAAAAAACAATATAAAATTTATTAATCTTAACACTGGATAAAGGATTGGAGATGATTTCTGTAATATTCTTATAGTTTAAGTGTATAATTAAAAACAGTAAAAACTCAAGCATGAAAATTAGCAATAATGCCACCAATAAATATCCTAAGTATGAGAAAAAGGATTTTTTTGTTTGGTTGGTTTCTTTTCTCTTGGTTTTTTTGAGACAGGGTCTCATAGTGTAGCCCTGGCTGGCCTGAAACTTGCTATGGCCTGGAACTCACAGAGATCTAGCTACCTCTGCCTCCTGAGTGCTGGAATTAAAGGTCTGTGCCACCAAGCCAAGCAGGAAAGTTTTATATTACCAAATTCTATTGAGATAAACAGTAAGTATATAACTTTGTTTTCTGTTACAAGAAGGAATAAAAAAATATTTCAAAACAGAAAAACGCTAAAATTGAACTACAGTTGGGTTAATAGTTTCCTACTAAAATTTATACTGGAAATTTTTCTAAAGTGTTTGAAAATCACTTACAGTCCTAACTTCTTATTTTATGAAAGTAGGTAGAAATACTAATGAGCTAAAGTCCAAATACATAAAAATATCACTCATGACCCCATATTAGGGCAACAATTAGAACATACATAGGGTTTAAAATGATTCGCTTTACAGTAACAACAGAAACAATAAGGTAAGAAAAAAAGCAATTAGCAGGAAATCTATAAAACCAGCTTGCAGATTTCCATGTGTCCTTATCAACTCCTTTCCTTACTTTTTTAAAACAAAACTTGCAGCAATTCCTTGTAAAGAGATTACCTTTAGCATCACAACTTCCAGGTGCAGGACATCAGAAAGAGCAGAGCAATATTGGAAAGCATCTTCATAGTCTTCAATGGATGAATTATTTTACAAATACACCAAGGAAATGGAGTCATACTGCAATCCCTCAAAGCCTGGAAAACAGTAAAATAGGTGAAATCTTTCCTTCTGTTACATACAGTCCAACTCATTCTTACTTGGCTTTTTTTTTTTCAGTTTTTTGAGACAGGGTCTCCCTTGTAGCCCCAGCAAATCTCAGCATGGCCATTTAGTATCTTAGAAGTTGTGGCAAATTACGAACTTAACATTGGTCTGTACAAATCCCATTAGTGAAGTTGTGATTAAAATAAAACATACAAAACCCTGTCGAAAAATATCTGACACATGGAAAATCTGAATGACCATTACCATTTTCTATGATCTAAATCATTAGGGAGAAATTATATAGTTCCTTCACTTCTTGCACTAAATAGCCTCCTTTGTTTTCTAGGTGAGTATTGCTCTCCCTTATAACCTGCACCACCATACTTCCCCTCTGAATAGAGGTAAATATGAAGGAAGTATGGTTCTATAGAATAATAACCAAATGCTTTAAAGTGAAATAGAAATTCCTTTTCTATGCATTATCACCAAACCGGATATACAGAACCCCCATGGTTGCCAGTGTTATTCCTTGACTTACTCAAATATATATTTCACTCCTGCTTTGTAGCAGCCACAAGCCTTGGTCATCCATCCCCCACATTTCCCAGTGCATCACCTAACCACTGCAAGAACTCCTTAAAGGAGTGCGGGATGAATGGAGAAAGAATGCCTCCCTCCAAGGATCATGGGGCTGTATGAGACCTGAGTCAAACTTGATTTAATTTTTTATATTCTATAAGGCTCACTTTAAAACAGGATATTGGTTTCCTGAGAGTAAAAATTACACTCTTAAAACAAAAATACCACTTGTGAGTTTTCTATAGTAGCCACTGCTTACAGAATAAACAGCATACTCCTTGGTCAAGGGTAGTCAACACTGTATCCTTATCTCCTAGCCCTTTTCATAGATTCATAATTATAATCAAGTTGTTCCAGAACAAGCCTGCTTTGGGGCTTTTATTCTGGAAATGCTAGGCCTGAAAAGCATTTCACCCCCTCCATATGTAAATGTCACTCACACCTTAAGGCCCACCCCAAGCTCCCCGGTCCTCTTTGGTAGCTCTTGATTACTAACAGGCAGTGACTTGGTCCTTCCTCTATGCTTCCTGAGTGCCTTGAACAAGCAAATATTAAGGCACTTGGGTTTGACCACCATATTTTAACTTTCACTTTGGCTAATTAATTAAAACCCACCTTACACAGAAAGACACACTTCTCAAAGCTCACTTCACAATTTTCTCTGTTAGCACAGAGCTGGGTACAGACATTAGGCCTTCAGTACGTTCTTGTTCTTGAACTAAGTATTTTTTTGACGGAGATTTTTCAAACATACACAAAAAATTATAGTAACTCCTCACATATACATTACCCAGTTTTAATTTACCAACCTGTGAATATTTTGTTCACAACTCCCTACACCTTGGCCTGAATGAATTACTTTCACGCAAATCAAAATATTCCAGTTTCTTTTTTAAAAAATACAATTATGTAAAGTATTTTTAATTACTTAATGACATCAAATATCCATTTCGTCCAAGCATACTTTGTGAAAGGGCTGTTAAATGCCCTGTATGATGGTTCTTCTCCTTCTTCCTCTTTTTCTTCTTCTTCTTCTTCTTCTTCTTCTTCTTCTTCTTCTTCT
>NW_008481485.1:0-3902 GCF_000622305.1 Nannospalax galili
GAGGTAAGGACTAGAGGCATGACGTGACCAACCCGCAGAACAAGTCAGTCCTTCTGGACTCCAAACTGAAGGGAATGGGAAGTCTTCTGGAACATGCTAATGTTTCTTGGCTCTAGAAGAAATCAAGTCCAAAGGTAAGGGGGCTAGCTAATGTCAGTGGCATCAGCCAGGCCCTTGTCATGGTGGCCTCAGGCACGCCGCACTCCGTGAGGCAAAAGTTCAAGGACTGTAATCACCACCTCTTTAAGTTGTCACACCGAAGACTAGATTAAGTTAAAGTTTTTAAAGTTAACATAATTTACTGGTCATGGGGACATTGGTTCTCAGTGAGACAGTAAAACACAGTAGCTTTCTTGTACCATTTATTCTCAATTTACCAACTAAAAGGACAATGTGGGGGTTCTGGTCACAGAAGTTTTACAGAGCCCATTTTCCTCTTGAAATCCTGAACTCTATTATTTGCAAGTTGTTTAAAAGCTACCATTTCAGTTTTCAACACTACAATGGCATTTATTTTCTGGTTAAAGAGCAGGAGAGGAAAACAACTCACCAGGCTGAAGTTAATGTTTTGAACTGCTTCTCCCCCAGGAACGCATACATATGCAAACTCAGCATCTCTGGACTCCGGAACCTGACCCAGCAATGCAGCCCCCACATACGACCTGTAACCCCTAGAAAGGGTGGCGTTCTGAGATGTCTCCTTCGAGAGGGTCGATGACCAATTGCAGCCTAGCCAAGAGAAGTAATGTGAATGATGTGGACCCGAAGAGCCTCTGTCTGATTCATTCCAGTCTCTGAAGGAATGATGTGGCTAATTATAAAGCTTTGAAGGGCAGAGCCAGAACCAGTCATTAGAGGAAAGCTACTCTCACCCCAGAAAGTGAAAGTTGGCCATTGATTCTTACATTGCCCCTGTGCCTGGCACAATGCTTGACATACAAAGGCCACTCAAGACCTTTGTCAAACAAATGGTAATGGGCGAAACATAGCACTGTTCCTGATGGAGTGCCCAAGGCCCAGACATTGAAGTCCTCTTTAGCACCTAAGGAACTACTGGGGGTATCTGTACACCAGACAGAAAACTGAATCTGTTCTGTGTGGGGGATGGCTCTGTTCTAGAGCTGATGTGGCTCATCTGGACAGTGGCAGAGTCAGGATGCAGGGTGGGGAATTTATCAAGGCAAGTTTATGATCCTCCCAAGGGACAGTTGGGAGCAGAAGGCTCATCTCGGACCCTCCTCCCCAACGTAAGGGATAAAGACAACCTCTCAGATTGCAGAAACAATAAGCTGATGGGTACAGGGGTCGGGGGCCCTCTGAGAAAGCATGCGAATAATTACAGCTGGTGGAAGACGCAGTTCAGAGCTGAGTCCCGACAGCTGTGCCGGGGAATGAGCTTTCATGAGGTAAAGGGTTAGGCCAGGTGTAAAGAAAAGACCACGAGGATTATTTAGAAGTTGATGCTTAAGCAGCCAAACAAAATCGATTGCTTCAAGATACTAGAGGTAGCAAGCAAGAAAACCAACACATTGTTTCAACCCCAGCAACTGTGCCGCATCTGCGAGAACCCACCCACTGCCAAGTGAAACCTTGAAATACCCTCTGCATTCTGCATACAGTTAATTAAAGAATGAAGTCTGATTGCTCGTCTCATCTGTTCTGCAGTTGTGAGTCAATGCATGGAATTTACATGCTGACTTAGGTTTATCTTCTTGCATTCAATTTAGCAGGGAAATTTTCCTTTTCCTTCTTGGGGTCCTAGCTCCTTAAATTCTATCCTTATTGGCAGGCTGTTGTCATGGAGAAAAATAACTTTAAGTAGCTCTTTGGAAAGCTTTGAGATGCTGTTCCTTGCTATTTAAAGATCCCTCAGTAAAGCAAAAAAGTACACTGCTCTTCCATATAAGGCTCTGCCACTCCAAGGCAAGTGTCAGTTGGTTCCATGTGCTCAGAGCTGTAAGACATGTCCCAAGCGTCAGGGGATCACATTTACTAAGCATGTCTACCCAGCTCCAGAAGGCAAAAGAAAGACAGGAAAAAGGACTCTGTTGTCTGGAATCTTTGCCCCACTGGGCTCCCCAGTAAAGGAAAGCAAATGGGACCAGCTGCATCTTAGAAACATCAATTCTACCTCTCACCTAGAGGTTTGGTTCTTGTGTGTTCTTAAACTAAACTGACATGATCCATTTCCTCCTGACCGTGTAGTCAAATAGTAAGTTTCTAAAACTTCCTTCAGTTCAATTCACAAGCAATGTACAGGCCACTGGACACCAAAGTATGAAAGAAAAGCTTAGCAGAGAGATCTGAAAGACCAGACAGCACGGAGACAGCAGACAATCCACAGTGACAGAGTATAATGATTCCCACCTGCGGCTCATGGGACGAATGGAGCTGTTTTTAAAATATGTGAATCCTAAGCACTTGACTTACTGACTCAGAAACTCTAGGAACAGTCCCCAAGAACTGGCAAGATCCTGCCCTATAGAAGGGAATGGATTCCATATGAATTCTAACAACTCTGATCCTCAGTTTTCTCAACTATAAGATGGGGAGATGGCCTACAGGGTGCTTGGATTCCTTCTTTCTCTGATGTCTATGATTGGGCTATATGAAGCACTAGCATGTATATGGTTTAGATAATAACCAATGCAAGAAGTCAAAGAGCTCAGTGGACAAAGAAATCACGATGGGTGTGGAAAAGCTTCAATCAGGACTTGAAAACCAGCCATCCTTTGACTTGAATCTCAGTTATATAACATACCCGCTGGGTGGCCTTAGCCAAGAACCTAAGCTGTCTGGTTACCCATTTCCTACTGGTGTTAATAACTACTTCTTGAAGTTCTCATTAGAATTGAATAAGACTGCATATGCAAAGCTGGCAGTGAGATGACGGTGGCATTATAACCACACAAGGTATGAAGGCTGTCTGTGTGCACATGCATGTAAAGATCCCTCAGTAAAGCACGTCTCTCCGCACGTCTCCCATCAAGCCCTGAAGGTCTTCCCGCTCCCAACATTCCAGCCATTTTGTATTCTCTTTCAGTGCTTTCTAAAACCCAAATCAGAATGTATAGTGTTATCTATAAGAGAAGAGGGCAGAAAAGCACAAAAGTTCAACTTTCCTTCTTCTGGAAACTGTTTTAGAGCTATGTCTCTCAGGGTCATGGGACCAGTAAAATAAACTGCTTCCCATTCGTTTTAACCCTGGGGTCCCATTTTCTATTCTGGGCTTACAACAGCATCTCCATTATTTTCCTGTTGCTATGACAAAATTCCTGACTAAAACAACTTTAGGAAGGGCTGGTTTGGGCTCACAGTTTGAGAGTGCAGTCCATCATGGTGGAGGACACATGGCAGCAGGACCAGAAGGCAGCTGCTCGCATCCAGAGTCAGAAAGCAGAGGGTGGTGCATGCTGTGCTCAGCTCACTTTTTCTTTTCTAGGCAGTCCAGGACCCCAGCCTACCAAATGCTACTGCCCACAGTGGGCAGGTTCTCCCACCTCAATTAACCCAGTATAAAAAATCCCTCACAAACATTCCAGGTGACTCTAGAGCTCATCCTGCTGACAACCGAGATTACCTATCTCAGGTGGAGAGGGGAACAAGGAACTGAGCACAGGTCTCCAGCCAAGAGAGAAACTGGCTTGCTTGTCCGGAAGACAGAGATAAATCTGAACAGCTGTGATGAGGTCAGATTATCCAGGTGGTTGTGCAAACTCTTTCACTCCTTTCAGGCAAACAGATCACTTCCTGGATATAATACACTATTAAAACACTCCCTGGGGCCAGCAAGATGGCTCAGGGCTAAGGAACTTGCTGCCAAGCCTGATAACCTGAGTTTGAACCCCAGGACCCACATGGTAGAAAGAGAGAACCAACTCCTACAAGTTGCCCTCTGACCT
>NW_008481486.1:0-3900 GCF_000622305.1 Nannospalax galili
AAAAAAATATTGATTTATCTCAGTCAGTCTTTAGTGGTCCTTAAGGTTTTCTTTAATTTCGACCTTCAATAGTCTACAGAGTACAAACTTGTTCCTTGGTGATTCTTCCTCTTCCTCCTCCTCTTCCTCCTTGTCCTCCTCCTCCTCCTCTTTCTCCATCTCTTCCTCCCCCTGCTCTTCCTCCCCCTCCTCTTCCTCCTCCTCTTCCTCCTTCTCTTCTTCCTCAACATTATTATCTTCCTCCTCTTTTTCTTCCTCCCCTTCCTCCACCAGCTCCTCCTTCTCTTCTTCCACCTCTTCTTCCTCCTCTTCTTTCTCCTCCTCCTCTTCTTTGTCCATCACCACCCCCTTATCCTCTTCCTCCACCTCTCCCTCCTCCCTGTTCTCCTCCTCTTCCTCCTCCATCACCACCTCCCCATCCTCCTCCACTTCTGGTTCATCAGTGTCTTCCTTTTGGACTATGACTGAGTGTGCAACCCTAAGCATGAAACAGCAAGTGTTGTACGGAGACAGTACATGATCAAATGTGAGATGTCTTGAGGAGCCAGTGGACACATCCCATACACGTTTCACTTCACCAGTAGCTGGAAGAAAAACTGTGACTTTATCAGATCTGTTCTCCCTACATGGTCTACTTCTATCACTAGAGGAACAATAGTCCAGGATCCTTACTGTTTCTCTCTTTTTGCCTGTGCAAGAAGACACAAAGGAAAGGTTGCCTGTACGTTCCTGATGGTTGGGCACCTCCTGCTGGGAATTCATGTCCTCTTCCTCCACCTTATGTAAACCTATGGAATGTCTGGGAGGTACAAATTTCATTTTCTTTGAGCGTGGTTCTTGCTTATTAGCACTTGTGTGTGGGGTTTTTGATTTGCTCACCGAGTTTCTGATTTCATCTCTTCTTGAAATATTCTTGAGGAGCTCTGGCTTGTTTCTCTGAAAGTTGAAGTTTTGGTACATCTAAACCAAAAGGAAATGTTAGTCATTTTAAAATACATCATACGTTGGCCCCACCCTATTATACTGGTCATTTTGTAATGGAGATAATAAATGAAGATACTGGTAAGAGTTATTTATCCTACAGCACAACTCTTAACAGTGGGTTAAGATGGGAATACACACATAACCTGACCTAGCTTCTTAGAATCTTTTCCCTGCCTGCACATATCTAAGGGGGCAGTATGTGGTTTAAATTCAGTCTACGCTATCAAAACGCATACTTTCACTTAGAAAATAGTATGTCTCCATAGGACAGTTATCTCTGGTGTATAAGAACTTACACATCATTCCATCCATGAGAACTATGAAGACATATTAAAAAACATTTTACCTTTCTTGTGAATTTTTCTGCATGTATGTAACTATGTCACATGTTTTCCTTCAGAGACCAGAAAAGGGAATAGGATCCCCTGGAGCTGGAGTTAAAGACATGTGGTGAGGTGCCATGTGCGTGCTGGGAGCTGAACTTGGGTCCTCTGGGAGAGCAGCTACTGCTCTGAACCACTGAGCCACCTTTCCAGTTCCTATGTAGGTATTCTCATCACAGAAAATGGGAGGCATAAACTTTGTACCTTACCAACATTCTATTTTCTTCAGATTGTGTCATAGTGTGCTCTGGGTTAATGTGTTTGAACCCATATCGGTTAAGCTGGCGAATGAAACTCTTCATTCTTCCTGTTTTAAAAATCCTGTCTTTTCCACTCCGGTTAAGGATCTCCCTCTGGAATATATTTTCTTTAACAACCACCATGTCTCCATTGTGGTTCCAGTTCACCGATGTAAAGGTTTCGTCATTTATTATGGTCCAGAGTTTCTTAGGGAAGAACAGATTCTGCAGGTTAGTGTTGCCTTCCTTAGTGGTGATAGGTTGGCTTTGATCCTCAGGGGGAAGGTTGTCTTGGAAACTTCGACCTGGTATCACAACCTGGTCACCTGGACTCTTCAGATCATCTGCTGAATCCACCTTTCGGTCAGGTGAAGACTTAGGTGTGACCTTTCTTACTGGCTCTTGGTTAACTGGTGGGTCCAGCTCGGGTGTGCAGTCCTTGCCCACACTCTGACTAGTCATAGTGCCACACTGCCATCAGGAGTATACTGTACTAAAGACCACTACTCATGCCCCAAGAGAGCCAAAACTGTGCTGCGTTGGCTTCTAGTAGGGATGCCCAACGATTAGTGAGCACTGAGTTCTAGTGTGGGTACTGGGGCAACCACCTGCTGAGGTCATCATTCTCTTTGTCATGCGATGTCACAGTTGACTGACAACCAATTGTGAGAGGGAGCTCAGTCAAGGTGTGGAAGAGTTCTCAAATTGCACAAAATTGTAGGAATTTCTAGAACAGTCTCCTGTGTGCCGATAGGTATACTTTGTCAGGGTTAGGCCTGCATCTGCTAAGGAGCCTCTCCAACTCCTGAAAGGCAGGATGAGATGGGTGTTTCCTCACTCTCTAGGCTGATAGGCTGATGGGTGACTGACCATTAGGGCAGAGTGCTCTAGCCTATCTTATCCCACCCTCCCCCCATGTTCATCTTGTGTTGGTGTCTTCCAACTGCTTCTGATTCCTTGTATCTGCTCAGATGGGACCATGTAAGGAGTATGCTGTGCTACAGAGTAGAGCTGTTCCCTAGCACGGCGATGTGTAAGTGAGCTCCACCTGATTATCAGTGGGAATGGTACTCCAAAGAGTGCTGTGTGACTCACTGGCCACATCCTCAGCTCTGCTTTGAACTTCCATGTGGTTTTCTGCTGGACATTGAGGGCCAGTCTTTTGTGGATGAAGCCATAGTGGCAGTAGTTCCTGTTTTGATCTCATAGAGGAATTTTCATGGCCCAACACTTGCCCATTTTTTAGCACACACTTTTGTTAGTGGAGTGGATTTTGAGATCTAGCTGGAACTCTAGTATGCTCTCAGATGGACTGTCTTCTGTGGTCCACACCACACCTGAGATCTTTGTGGAGAGCAAATCACAGTTGTGTTTTCCATCTGACCACACAACATTAGCAGATATCGATCCCTTGCAGCAGCAACAGGAGTGAGACATCACAAAAGAAACAGAATCCGGAGTGCACAGAGGGCTGACACTCTTTTTTGCTGCCTGGTTTTCACAGGTTCTACCACAAGGAAGGTTCCTGCTTCTTTAAATAGATATGAATAAAATAATTCAAACTTGATGGGTACTAGTGTAGATATGTGCTCTACATGAGTCTTTGTGTGCAAGGTGTTGTGGAAGGTCCAAATGAAAGTCACCTTCTACCACAGATGAGGGAATCAACAGAGGTTTTGGTGAGATGCGTTTTCTGTCCACTTTGTCTTTACTGTCACTCTGTATACAGATGATACAGATTTACACTGGAAATCTACAACCCAGATTAAAAGGATTCTTGGTCCCTGTGTCCATTTCGTGGCATGCATTGGATTCCCTGAAAAACAAAGCCCATTGTTTCAAAGGAGATTGCCAAGGTGGCTTTGATTCACCTTATCTTAAAGAATAGAATTGGGACTTGATGAAGTTTCTCCAAAGGTGAGTTTTATTCTGTGGCTTCCAGTCTTTAGTCGTGTCTCATGTCTGGATTCAGGCTTGCCATGTTGCTTTTACAAATTCATTAAGCCTTCATTCAAGAGCCATGTTTCCTCTGTAATCCCCTGCACTAAGATCCCAAGACATTCAGCAGAGGCCATTAGAGTTTCTCAGGAATGGCAAGTCTCCTAGGTAAGGTAAGAGTTGTGTGGCCTCTGCTATGGGTGGACATGCATGTGAATTAACTTTTAGCATCTGTTCAGAAAGAACTTGCCTGCCTAAGGAAAATTTGTTGGAGACCAAGATGGCTGGACTCAGGGCAAGATGGACCTGAACTTTTAAGCAGGCTACAGCCTCTGCTAAAAGGGACAAAGCACTGA
>NW_008481487.1:0-3899 GCF_000622305.1 Nannospalax galili
CCGCTACAGTTCAGTCTTCCCTGGGAAACAGCTAGCCACCTCCAGGTGCAGTATTCAGGAAAAGGCACAGAGTCCAGTGGTAGATAGGTTGAACTTAAGCACCTTCACAGTGCCATTTCACACCACCTAGAAGCAGACCAGTTATTAAACTGTTCTGCATCTTCCAATTTTTCCATCAAAGGAAAAGCTCAAGCACACCGAACTGTCCTCAAGCAGCTCACAGAGTGGCGCTGGAGGGAGAGTTAGCTTCGGGATGTGTACACCGTATTTTGACCAGCAAGTGTGTTTCAACACGACATGGCTCTTTCCAGGGCAGTGGCCTTTGTCATTTGGCAGGTACTCCAGGTACCAGGGACTGTATGCTGTCTTCTCTAGGCTCTCTCCCTCACACCGCCACAGCGGTTGACACTGACCCAAAGGTCATCATTTGGAGCAAAACCCATGAAAGGTGCTGATCACAATGTGGTTGCTCCCAGGACACACTAGTGACAAGGACTGGTGTGCAGCTGCTGTGTGATGGGAAGAGGAAGGGCTGGTTCGAAGGGAAGCAGGAGGGCATCAGGGTCCAGAAGAATCCAGGCTTCAGAGGGTGGTGTGTCTTCTACAGAGCTGCACAGGTGGGAGACGCCTAAAAGGGAAAGGGAGGAAGTGGATACAAGGTGGGCTTTGTCTACACTGCTGTGTCCTTCCAGCACTGAAGCCAGGGTCCTTCCTGCTCTGGCCTCTGACCCCTCCAGGTGACCAGAGGTGCATCTCATAACTCAAACTAGAATATAAGACATGTGGCATTTGTCTGCAGGGGCTGCCTTGCTAGGTCCCCAAAACACCAGGAGGCATTTAAACAGTCATTTTTGCCTCACAGTTCTGGAAGCTGGAAGATCAAGGTCAAGGTGACAGATTGCCCTTCTGTGGCTGGGCAGGAGAACCTGTTCCAGACCTCTCCTCAGCTTCCAGTTGCTGGTGACCTTCAGCATGCCTTGGTTTGCAGCCACATCTCCTACTGTCTGTCTTCATCTTCGTTAGCATCTTCCCTGGGAGCCTGAGTCCACAAAATTCCCTTCTTGCAAGGACACCAGTCATAAGGACGTATTTTAATGACCTCATCTGATCTAATTATATCTCTGACAACTTCATTGATAAGCAAGGTCCCGTTGTGAGGCCCTGGGGATCAGGAGTTAGGCATATGAATTTGGGGCAGGCACAATTCAATCTGTAATGGATCTTTCTGAAACTTCTGCATCAGTGAAGATGGGTGATTCTGTCACTGCCCATAGCTGTAGATGGCATTCCAGGTGGCAGAGGTGTGGTAGAAATGTGGAGACAGAGGCCCTCTCTCAACTCTCCTCCCAGGAGCCATCAGCCCTGTTTCTTCGCCCTAGCTCAAGGGCTGCCCTCATCCTCCTGGTTGGTTTGGCTGAGCATCAAGCTAATGAAAGGCTTCAAGGGTACAGGGCACTCCTCTTTCCTTGGACCCTAAAGGAGGCTTCGCATACCATCCTCTTTCTTTCAATTGACATCGCTATCCCACAGCCACTCCCGGGGGCCCAGCATCACTGGTTTTCATAGCATTCTTCTCAATTTGTAATCACATGTGCATCTGCTTAGCCAACTACCACATGTCACCCCAACTTCATCCTTAACGCTATGACTCCAGGAATTACGTTTATAACTTTTCTCCTACAAGATACTCAGTGCCTAGTACACTTTTTGGAGCAGATGGATCCTTGAACATGATGTAAGATTGAAAAGAATGACTGGAGAAAATTAAAAAAATAAAATGGAAGGGGAGGAGGGAGGGAAGAAGGAAGGAGGGGAGAGGGATGGAGGGAGGAAAAGGGGGGAGGAGGGGGGACAAAGGAAGGAGGAGGAGCAGGAGGAAGCGTAGACTAAAGAATCTTCTTCAGGCTCACATCCCAGTAGCTCCCCATTTCCTTGCTCTCTTGGTGAGGGATTCGGTGAGGATGCTGGGGTTTACTGTAAGCAATGGGGTGATGAATGATGCATGTCATCTACCAAGAGGAGTGATGTGTTCACTGTCTTCTTTTCAGAGGATGGGGCCAGTTTGGCTGTGGCTGCTGGCTATCTATTGTCAGCCATTTCCTGCCCATGGAGATAAGAGTCTGGGGGTGCCTCAACCCCACAACCACCAGCTTCTAGAGCCAGCCCCTGCCTACCACAAGGTCACACCCACCATTACTAGTTTTGCTTTGCGTCTGTACAAGCAACTGGCAGAGGGTGCACCAGGAAACATCCTTTTCTCCCCAGTGAGCCTCTCTAGCATGCTGGCCCTGCTCGCTCTTGGGGCACATGCTGACACCCCAACTCAGATCCTGAAGGGCCTGGGCTTCAACCTCACAGAGACCCCAGCGGCAGACATCCACCAGGGCTTTCGGAGTCTCCTGCACACACTTGGTCTGCCCAGCCCCAAACTGGAACTTAAAGTGGGGCACTCCCTGTTCTTAGACCAACTGCTGAAGCCTCAGCAGCACTTTCTAGACAGTGCCAAGGAGCTGTATGGAGCACTGGCTTTTTCCGCCAACTTCACAGATGCCGCTGCCACTGGACGGCAGATCAACGACCTGGTGAAGAGGCAGACATATGGACGGGTTGAGGACTGCCTCCCAAGGCTCAGCCATGACACACTCATGGTTCTTCTGAACTACATCTTCTTCAAAGGTGAGGCCTGTCTCACAGATAGCCTACTCCGTAAGTCTTCGTTCTATGTGCAGTGACTTAGGGCAGGCCCCTAACCAGCCACATAGGGCAGTGTTGGACCCTGAAGATATCTATGGATGAGACTGGTTTCTAAGTGGCTCACATCCCTAGTGGTTAGAAGTAGGCAAAGAGCCAATAGAGCACAGGAATGGTATGAAGGTTTGGGGGTGATGGAGTCCCCCAAGGAGACACTCCTCTGGGGTTGGAGATTTGGCTCAGCAGTTAAGAACACCGGCTGTTCTTGCAGAAGTCCCAGTTTGAATCCCAGCACCCACACGGTGGCTACAATCATCTGTAACTCCAGTTCCAGAGGATCCGATGGCCTCTTCTGTTCTCTGCAGGCACTTTATTATGATTGTATGAGTGTATTACCTGCATATATGTAAGTGCACCTGTGTCATAATAAAAAAGACCTTCATCTGAGAACAGAGAGAGGGAAGACTCCCAAGAAAAAGAGGCATCTAATTAGGCCTGGTGGCACGAACATGTAATCTCAGCACTTGGGAGGCTGAGGCAGGAATATCTCAAGTTGAGAGCAGTCTGGCCTACATAGAGAGACCCTGTCTCAAGTAAATAAGTAAATAAATTAAACAAATAAGAAGGGAAAGGAGGGCTGGGGAGATGGCTCAGTGGGAAAAGTGACCTTGCCTCAGTTTCCCCAGTGCTGAGACTGCAGGCGTGTGCCACTATGCCTGGCTTGAACCTCTGTAGACACTGGTTATTTAGAGATATCTGGGCCTGAGCTCTAACCCCAGGGACTTTCCTGGACCTTGATGCTTCTAGGAATTCCAGAGGAAGTCTACAACCCTGTCTGGCTTGTGGATGACTGCCCCCAGTTGCTGTCTTGCACACATGCTAATGGTTCTGATGGTTTTATGTCCTCAGCCAAGTGGAAGCATCCTTTCGATCGCTACCAGACCCGGAAGCAGGAGAGCTTCTTTGTGGACCAGAGGACCTCGCTCCAGGTTCCCATGATGCAACAGAGGGAAATGCACAGGTTCCTGTATGACCAGGAGGCTTCATGCATGGTCCTCCAGATAGAGTACAGTGGCACAGCCCTGCTCTTGCTGGTCCTCCCTGACCCCGGGAAAATGAGACAGGTGGAGGCCACCCTGCAGCCAGAGATGCTGAGAAGATGGGGCCAGCGGTTCCTGCCCAGGTGGGTGCCTACACACAAGCTGCTG
>NW_008481488.1:0-3857 GCF_000622305.1 Nannospalax galili
TTTTTTTTTTTTTGAGAAGGGTCTTACATAGCCCAAGCTAGCCTTAAACTCACTATGCAGCTGAGGATGACCCTGAACTCCTGATTCTCCTGCTTCCACCTCCCAAGTGGTGGGATTACAAACACATTCCACCATACTTGATGCTCTCTCTCTCTCTCTCTGGTAATTTAGGCTATTCTGTTTCACATTTGCCTACATGTTCAATATTATTTAGTAAAGACAGCAATTTTTAAATATATTTATTTTGGTGCTGGGGACTCAGGGCCTTGCACATGCTCTATCTCTGAGTTACAGTTACACAATTATAAAATAGATCAACTAAAAAAGTCCAGATATCCTTTCAATAATTTTTATTCCATAACTACCTACTATAGTCTTTAAAATTTTTCAGTTTTAAATGTCTAGCCATTAGTCTATTTCTTTTCTATATGAGTTGTGTAGACATATTTTTTTAATAATCAGATTTTTTTAACAGTCAAATTGTGTTTCTTAATTGATTAGTTATGATTACGATAATGCCAGAGGGCTGTACAGTCCATTTGCAACTGTGACTAAGGAAGACTGCCCAATGGGCCTGTTGTCTAGAGCCTACACAGGGACTCCCAGGGCTGTTAATTATTTATCTACTTTTCAAAGTTAATAAATAGGAATGTCTTTTTGCCCTTTATTCCCCAGATGAATTTAACCAAATGTGAGATGGTGTGTATATGTGCAGAGACAGCAGCCTGGGGATATAGGAGTGTCAGGTTACAGAAAAGGAGATTATTACAAACAAGTATTGTTACTGGCCATGATATAAGCACAACACTGTCTTATCTGGTGTGTTTTTATTATGATTAAGTTCTCATGAATATTCTGATCATTTCTGAGTATTCTTTTAAAAACACAAGTGTTTTAAAAGTATAACACTAATACAAAAAATAATTGAATTTATCTATAATCTTCATATCCCAAATAAACCCTGTTGACACTTAACAACAACACTGACCTGCAGTTAGTGTATTTGAACCCTGAGGAAAAGTTTCAAATGAAAAAATTAGAACCGTGCTCTTCACAATGCCAGTCCCTCTGCACAAAACCACTGCCTAGGCATGCTTTTCTGTCCTGCCAGAGAAGTAATGTAAGCATGCATATACACTTATTCATTTTCCAAAATGAACCATATTAGAATTAGACACAATGTTTTTAACATGCATTCTTTACTTAGCAGTATGTCTGTTCTCGCCAGCCCATGTTGACTACCTTTCCTTTGCTTTCACATGCAGTGTTTCAGTGAATGTCTGTACCCACAGGTTAGTGTCACATACTTTTTTTTATGTGCTCCTACCACAAAGCTGGTGGAGCAAAACTACTCCAACCTATCTATCATAGCTATGTGGTAGGAAAAACAATTTTGTTACTGTGGTTCATTTCATTTCTTTGAGAAAATTTTCTAGAGTTGTTTATACCAAATGGGTCTCTGGGACAGCAGCTACTGAGGAAAAGACTATTTTTCTCTGGGACAGAGGGGGATACCTGTTCACTTGTGAGTGTGAAGGCCTGTTTCTTCCAAATGAGATGCACCTGGGGTGCCCCCAAACCTCTGCTTATCGGAGCCTACTGAGTGCTTACGGCATGAACAGAATGTCTGCAGAGTTAGAACAATGTGCTAGAGAGGCATGCATGGGACATGGGATGGTGGGTAGAACCACTTAGTGACTGGGTCCCTCCCTCCTCTCACAAAGTCTAACATGCAGTATGCTATCCAGGGCTGTCTGCCTATTGCTACACAAGCCCATGGCTGAGTGGCAGAGTTGGAGTAGGAAAGTGGCCCAAGTCCCTCAGCTCAATAATAATGCCACTTTATATCTTTGCGCTTAGCTACTTCAACTCCTGAAATGATGAAAGGTTAAGCTTTACCTTGAAACATTTTAATACAGTATTTTTCCAGGTATTTGTTCTGTTTGTAATCTCACAATCTCATTTGACCCACTCACCAACTCCATCCATCAGAAAAGCTGGCCAGGGTTATTATCCAAGTTAAAAAACAATGCGTGTGTAGGGGGGTGGGCGATGAAGTCAAGTAACTTGTACAGAGTCTGTCAGCTGACTCCTGTATTCACTCCTGTTCTCCCCAGCCCACCTACTCTAACAAGCTCAGCTTGCTAACTTTACAACCTCAAACAAGGAAAAGGTAGTAACAGCCCTGTCTGGTGGTACAAGCCTAGAATCCCAGCACTGTGGAAATTAAGGGAAATAGGAAATTCCAGGCTATCTTGGGCAACATAGTGAGACCCTGTCATAAACAAAGAAAAAAACCAAAAAGGCTAGTAATGAAACAAAAGATGTAAATATATATATTTTTTTCCTCAGGAATACCTGGGTTCCTGAAAAATATTTCTTCCTAACAGAAATTTAATAAACTGAATGTTGTTCTAGTTATCTAGTATTGATAAATACTAGATTGAGATACCAAACTTAATTAACCAACTTATTTACTGTGGTACTGGGGATAGAACCCAGGGGACAGAATGTATGCTAAACAACTGCTCTACCTCCATCCCTTAAATTTAAATATTCACAGAATAATCATTACCAGCTTTATAAACATTTGTGGAAAGTTACTTTTATGTTTTCTTATAAATACCTATGCCACCTCAACTTTAAAAAAATCTGTTCACAATGAGAGACTTTGCCTTGGGATGTACCAGTGACCTGCCATTTCTATTTCTTGAGTTGCCTTCTAGCTAGTCAGGACTGACTATAAATCAATGTTCTTCAAGCTCTTTTTGAAAACAGAAGAAATGCATTTTACTTTGTAAAGCCCAAATACTTATCTGTCATTGAAACAAAAGTTTTATAAAATAACCACCTCTCCTCTGGGTGATTTACTTGGATTTTTTATTCTTTTATAATTTTCAACTTCAGTTTAAAAAGTTCTAATCATGGCCTACTAAATTGATTTCACAGTTCACAAACCGGTCATGACCCACAGTCTAAAAAGCACTGGCTTAAGATGAATACACAGATTCCCCCCTCAAGGAATCTATGAGCTGTGAGTCTCACACAAACATAATTCAGAGACATCTTAGAGTTGGAAAGATCTTAGGTTCAATTGGTTCAACAACCTACTGTGTAAGAGATTCTATAGCATCCCTGACAGAAAGTGACACACCTGAAAGCCTTTGCTTTTCAGAAGCAGGGCAAAGTTCGGTGGCAGAATACTGGCCCAGCATACCAGAGGCCCTTGGCTCCCTAGCACTGCCAAACAAATAGGACAAATTGTTCCCTTTCATTTGGTACCTACCATAGGGTTGTCATGTAGAGTCCCATTAAAATAGTGTAGAAATTAATTCAGTTCTTAAATATACCTGCAACTTCTTCCTGGAAGATAATTTGGATCTTTAATCGGTCTAGTCTTGTCTAGGAGGAGAAAGAAGGAAGAAAGCAAGCCAGGAGACAGAGGTCTAGAAAGGGTCCTCTCTAATGGCCTCAAAGAGAGTTGGATTATATTCAGTCTTCAGCCTGGGGGGGGTGGGGAATGGGGACAGACAAACAATAAATGCTACAGTAAAGCCTGGGAGGATAGAAGCCCCAAGAAAAGCTTCTCTGAGGTGCTAACTGAGCAGAGTCTTGGAAGAATAACTACAATCAGACAGGGGCAGAAAAGATAGGAAGTTCTCAGAAGAAATGACCCCACACATTTGTGTGGGCTCACAGAAATGATAAGACAAAGCCTTTGCATATAGATGAATAATATACAACATGTAGCACATAGTTTGAGTTAATTAAAAATAAAATAAAAAGCTTCTTAAGAAGAGAGCTAGAGAGAGAGAGCTCAGCAGTTAAGAACACTGGTTGTTCTTGCAGAAGACCCA
>NW_008481489.1:0-3910 GCF_000622305.1 Nannospalax galili
TATCTAAACTGGACTCGATAGACCTTAACATATATAACAGAATACATGAAATCTGGTGGGGGTCCTATACAGATGGGTGTGGATGGAGGAGGGGGGTATAAAGATGATTAAGATGTTTTGTATCAAATGCACAAAAATTTCAATAAAAATATGTAAAAAAGCATAAGTGGGCCAATTGAAGCAATAAATGGTCATTATAGACATCTATTCTCTGTCCCAGAAGACCCTAAGTAGATTTCTAGTAGAGTAGAAAAGGAGCTGGTAGTTTTTATATCAATTCAAAGAACTGAAGAAGAATTAACTACAAATCCCACAGCTAGCATATACCTATCTGGTCACTGTGACATGAAGCAAATAAACACAGTGTCTGTCTACTATCAACCCTCAGAGTCTTTAGTCTATCTACAACTAGGATACTCATAGTGGAGTTTATAGATGACCTGCAAAGGATCCTTGACCCCTCAGATAGCACATAAATTTATGTAACAAGTATCATGGTTTCTGTTAGCTGCTGAGATGATCATATAAAGCGAAAAAAATATCAAGAACAGTTAAATAATCCAAGAATCTCCATTTGCAGAAATTCTCATGTTTTTCGAGTAAGCAGATAACAGATATGTACTCAGAGACAGACAGGCAGAGCACTGGCTTGACTCCTGGGAGAAAGGAAAGCAGACTCAAGCATTAGTACGATGTTTGGGGTTTTAATAACTGTAATATAGCACCAATCTTTTATATAATGAAAATAAGATTGATACTTGCATTTTTGACATGAAGCATCAATCTAGTGTGTTAAATCAACCAATGGGTAACTGTTGACATTAAACACCTGCATCACCAAAAGAATAGAATGCATTCAGAATATGCTATGTGTTCACTTGCTTACTGTAGACTTAGGAGCTCTTTCATAGTCTGATGCCATGGCATTTTAAGTAACATTTCCTAGAGCCCAATTCCCCCTGCTCTCTAACTTTCTGACAATTTTCAGCTCTCCCTCTTCTGTCATCTTTGCCCAATGGGGAAAAAATTGAAAGGCCAAAATCACTTGACCTCTTCACCCAGAAAAGGATAAAACTGTAAACAGAATCAGATACAACAGACTAAGCATACAATTTGAGGAACCAGAAGAGAATGAAAGTTTCTGTGAATTCAGAGAGAAGTGGAAAATTATCATGAAGGAAAGGTTACCAGCTTCCCTGACCATGGCGGCCAAAGCTGGCTCACGAATTAAACCACTTATTCCCCAGAACCGTGACAAGGGATTGCTCACCATAGTTCTCAGACCTTTAAAATACCTTAGCTGATCTGATCAGGTGGGTTAAAAAATGAAAGTCTGCTAATTAGCACTAATTGATTCGATTTGACATGTACCCTGTACTCAGAGCAGTCTAAGAGATGTTCTCTCTTGAGGAGTCAGGAAGGTTTGCATATGCAATAGCAGAAATATCTGAAGTACTTAGGCAGAGAATACACAATTTTAACAAGCAAAGCTAGTGTCCTTAGGCTATTGGATTAGACTCACAATCCTTGAATTTCATAGCCATTCCTCTTTTGCAACAGTTAACCCCAAGCATGATCCTAAGACCCGAGAAATTAGAGACTGAAGCCAGGCTCGCCTTCAAAAAGATAAACCACAAGGCTTGTGAGAACTTTGTACCCTTATAGCCTTTAGTTATTAAACAATTCTGTTTCCTGAGAAAACAAGTGCAAAGTTCTGTTCTCCCTATTTAATTCCCACATTCATAGCAGTAGCTTTGCTCTCAGTGAGATATAAAGTAAGTGCATGAGTTTTACATAGTGGCCAAAGGTCTCCCTCTAGCCTGACTGCAGCTGCCTTAACAGAATTCCATGAGTGAACATCTGAGCAGTCATTCTAGAGAAAACTGATGTGGAGACAAGTTTCCTACCACCTTGTCCTACAACATTTAAAGAAGCTGAAAGTTCATCAGGGACATAGGGATTTATTCTTTGTTTTTTCTTTAAACCCATGCAGACCTAATTTTGTTCCTGGCCTTCTCCTTCCTATAACGGTGTGAATAAATTTGCCCCAAAGGTCCATATGTTAAAGGTGAGTCCCCAGTCCATGGTGACGTTCTCTCAGAGGTGATGCTGGTCCCTCTGTTCTTTCACTTTTGTTTTCCAGCTACAGGGTGAGCAGCTTTTCTTCCCTCACTCTCCTTCCCCATCTCTACCTTGCAACCCCACCAGAGACACAAGAGCAGCCAATCACAGGGAAATGTCTATTTTTACTGTAAATGCCATTTTCAGTTGTTTATTATAGCAGGCTCTTCTCTGTCTTGGGGAATGGTCCCACAGAGTTGGGAGAAGCTTGCTGTACAACCACTTCGCATAGACAGTTGTCAAAATGAGCTGTGATCTTCAAGTGCCAATACCCATCTCTAGGGTCACACCTGTGGGTCCAGGATATGTAGCTTCAGAGTTACCCAAGGGACAGATATGTTGCTTAGTATCTTTGCTTCAAAAATTCCAGAACTGTGCTGCAAGATAAAGATTTTCTCCTTAAAGTTGATTGTCACAAGTATTTATTCTATGATGAAAATGTGACGAACACAAGTGGCAAGTGGACCAAATTGCTTAGATCTAGAAAGAAGGCTATTTATGTTATAGTCATGAACAACTGAAACCACTACCCATAAGGAAAAATAAATATAAAATAACCCAATCCAAAAGAATAAGTTTTGTGGATCCAAGGTGACGGGGCAACACCAACGTACCACATGAAGAGATCTGGCAGATTTCCTTGGGAAGAAAAAAGTTTAAAAATCACTATCTTTAATAATATACATGTTTCCTATACCAAGAGAATGAAAGAAGGAAAATTATCTGAAAACACTTTCCCTATAGAGATTGAGATTTATTTCTAATGTTCAACATGTATTAATCTTAAATGTTTAATTTTAAAAGTAAGAAGGTAAATCTATTCTTGTTCTTCAGAGGAAAGTCCCACATACAACCAGGTTGTGCAGCTCAGAATAGTAAAATAAGGGAGGAAAGATCCACAGAAAACTGGCACGCTTATCTCAGTTTACCCAGGTTAGAATCAGGGGAGGCATGTGGTGCCTTGCAGACTTGGTCAAGCAGGAGTCACCACAATTCATGATTCCCACTCTGTTAAAGACACTGATTCCCAGGGTTGTTTAGCATCCAGGCTCCATTTCTAGGTTTGAGCTTAGTGAATTCTCTACTTTATTGTATCACATCTGCCTGTGTCTGATCACTCTCCACACACCGGCATGGTCTACTGCTCTTTCATATAGAAATTTATAAACCTTAAATAACTAGATGCAGTATGACAAAGAGTCCCCCCGGATAACCTAAGAGAGTAGGCACAAGTTTAATTCCTATTCTCTCAGACACACATTAAGATAGCCAAATATTAAAAAGAAGAACCCCATCTTCCCTCCTTGGGCAATGGAAACTAAAAACGTGAGATGGTTATGTAAAGAAACTAGACGAAGGCCTGTTGCAGACGGCGCCAGTGTGAACCAATGGGAGAGGAGAACCGCTTCACAGGAGAGGAAATGAAAGAGGTACCGGAAGCTAGTTATCAGAGCTGGGAGAGAGGTTCTAGGCAGCAAGTCTGACTCAGGTAACTGAAGACACACAGCCTGAACCCACAGATGTGGCCGCAGAATTGGGCAGCCACACTTTTAGATCACAGCTCATTCTGACGACTGTCCATGGAGATGGTTGGATAGCATGCTTCTCCCAACTCTGTGGGAAACAGAAGGGTCAAAATGGCATTTATAGAAAATTTAAGCACTTCCCTATAGAGAACCAATCTGGAGAAGAATCCATTGGGGCTCATTTTTGGAAAGCAAAGACTTTCTTTTCCATAAATAGACATTTAAAAAGGTCTGTGAGTGAAATAAAAGAGCATGCTAGAGAA
>NW_008481490.1:0-3907 GCF_000622305.1 Nannospalax galili
CCTGCGTAGAATCCCCCAGTGAGGGGCTGGGGTGTGGCTCAGTGGTGGAGCCCCTGTCTAGGGTCCCCCAGTGAGGGGCTGGGGTGTGGCTCAGTGGTAGAGCCCCTGTCTAGGGTCCCCCAGTGAGGGGCTGGAGTGTGGCTCAGGGGTAGAGCCCCTGCCTAGAATTCCCCAGTGAGGAACAACTGCATACCATTCTACACAGCCCTGTGTGTGATTCCCAGCACCATCAAAAGGAGTGCTTGGCATCTTACAGGGCCAGACTTGGGAAGGAGGCTCTGTGTTTGAGGGATGATCAGCTGGAAAATGCTAAAGGGGCATCAAGGTGAGGTTCCTGTTAAAATGCAACTTCTCACTCTGGGCCGGGCCTTGGGATTCTGCCCTCAAACAAGGCCCCCACACCACGTGTGGAAGAATGTGTGTTTACCAAGTGAGAGCCCCATTCCCAATTCAATAGGGGGTGCCTGGGGCTCTCAGCATAGGGTGCTGAGGTGAAAGGGTTCATCCTGTCTGTCCTGGGAGACAGGAGTGAGGCTGCAGGCCAGAAACATGGAGGGACGCAGAGCACAGCCTGTGTCCACCTGGGAAAGAGGTGTCAGTGAACACTGTGGAGGAGTGCTGAGTACCATGCACCAGGTTACAGGAGCCAAAGGCTGAATTTGCAAAGACAAGTCCATGACTGGTCCCAATCATAACGTGAGGCTTGCAGCGTGGGTGCTGGGACTGGGCAGGGCGCGGCCATCAGCTTTGATCCAGGAGAGGGTGTTTTATCATGTCTGTGGTTTCTGTGTTTTGCACACTTCTGTGTGTGGTCTGTGTGATGACATGATCTCATCGTGGTCCCAACTCATTGAGTCATGATCACAGTGGCCCTGTGTGGAGTTGGTGTCATTGGGTACCTGGCCAGTAGAATCAGAGTTCCTGAGAGGCTCCTTCCCTCTTGAAACACAATAACATAAAGGAGACAGACAGGCACTGATTGGCTTCTCTTGTATGGTGTCTTGTGAAACACATGAGCTCCACAAGATGATCCTTTAACTGTGAAGCCCAGGTTAGCCCCATACTATGTAGGCTAGACTATCCTTGACTACCCTTGAACTCAGAGCCATCCTCCTGCCTCAGCCTTGTCACAGGGTCAAACGGCCACATGTAGGTACAAAGGAGCCAAGGCAGCCATGAGCCTGTACAACTGCAGGGCTAGGATAGAAAGGGAAAACGGGTCATGTGAGTCAGTAGTTAGCCAGGTAGGAAGAGAGACCTGTCAGGTAATGAGGAGGTTGGTGAGAAGGGGGTCTCATGTGAGGACCCTATCTGTCAAGTTCTAACCAGCAGAGGTTCTAGGAGGACTGGAAAAGACCCCTGACTGGATATCAGTATTGATCCTGGGCCAGAGTGGTCTGTCCCCCTGTGTCGTCCCCCTGATGCCCCCTTTGAGGCCAAGCCCAACGGTAATTCAGGGTCTTGATCCTGAATCTAGGGTCCCAGTCCCTGGGGGTGGGGAGTTTGGGGCTTAGAGCCAGGCTTGGGTGAATTGTGGAGCTCTGAGACTGTTTCTCAGGAATTGGCCTCGGAGCTGTCCACTGCTGGGGGCACCTTTTAAGGCTGCAGAGGGCTCTGGGCAGCTGACACTGGGTTCTCTGTCCGTAGGATCGCTCCTTGTGGATCTGGAGGCCACAGAGAAGGCAATGGCTTGGACTCTGGGCAGGCCCACCAAGTCCTCGTGAGTGGTCCCCAATCCCATGACCTCTGACTTCAGCTCCTGCAGAGCTGTGGGGAGCGACCCCTGACCTTGGAGGTCCCCATCCTCACCTCTCTCCACCCCCCCACACAGGAAGCAGTACCTGCGGCAGGTCATGGCAGAGTATGAAGCGCTGGACCGTGAGCTCCCGTGCATCCGGAAGTTCTCCTCTCCACCCTCTGCCCAGCCACTCTGCCTCTGCATGGAGACCTCAGTGAGCTGCTCCCCAGCTCTCTCAGGGTTTGGGCGTTGAAAAGGGCTGGCAGTGTTAAGTCAGGTTAAGGGCCAGGCATGGTGGTGCACAGCTGTAATCCCAGCACCCAATGGGCAAAGACAAGAGGATCAGGAGTTCAAGGCTATCCTCAGCTAGTTATGAGTTCAAGGCCAGCCTGGACTACCAGAGACCCTATTCTCATTTTGGGGGAGCAGCCCCCACTCTGCTTCTCCTCTGTTTTGTGCCTTTGAGGTAGGGACCCCAGACCACCACGGTACCACCCTGAGGGCTCCAGATCTCTGATCTGGGGAGCTAGGTAGGCCTGGTTAGTACTAGGGCAGGGGGATTAGGCCCTCCAGCCTCCTGGAAATATACTGAAGATTTGATAACAGGATAACTTTGTGGAGCCAGTTCTCCACTTCCACCGTTATGGTGGTCCATTGACCTCAGGTCACCAACCTTTCTTGGCAAGCATCACCAAACCATCTTGCCAGCCCATCCTCAAGATTTTATATGCTGGGACAACTGTGCACTGTAGCTGGTGTTGTACACGTCTTCCTGAGGTTACCTAGATGGATACAGTCCAGTATCCAAACCTCCTATGAGGCAGGGTGTGGTGGTGCACACCTTTGATCCCAGCACTAAGGAGGCAGAGGCAGGAGGATGTCTGTGAGTTCAAGACCAGCCAGGGCTGCAGAGTGTGGCCTTGTCTGAAAGCAAAATCAAAAGAAACCCGCCTCTGATCCTTTGATAACTGCACACACTTGACACAGGGGCTTGGGGTGAAATTCTGGCCACACTCAGCACCATCCACGGTCTGTCCCAGGGAGTAGGTAGCTGTGATCACCCCCGCTTTGGGCCCATGCCATGTTGGGGATGGCCTGGAGAGCAGGTGCCCTAACACGGGAGGGACACCTATCACCTCCCCTTGACCAGAGCGCAGGACTCTGAGATCAGGGGTCCCGCAGACCCGGCGGTTCTGCAGGCCAGGAGCCCGAGACGCAGGGCTGAGGCTGCGTCCCGCCACAGGAGGATTTCACACACCTGGAAGTGCTGGAGGCGCTGGAGGCTGAGCTGCCCGGGGCCATGGACAGCGGGCGCGTGAGCAGCATCCGCTTCGAGAACATGAACGTCATTTGCGGGACTGCGGGACGCAGGGACAGGTGAGTGGCTATGGGGCAGAGCGGGAGGGCAGCCAGGGGGCGGGGCCTGGGGGAGTGGTTGATGGGCAGAGAAGGAGGGCAGCCGGGGACGGGGCCTGGGGGAGTGGTTGATGGGCAGAGCAGGAGGGCAGCCAGGGGGCGGGGCCTGGGAGGAGTGGCTACCCGGTAGAGCTGGAGGGCAGCCAGAGGGCGTGGCCTAGGGGGAGCATGGGATGGGGGCGGGACCTAGGTGAAGTGGTTGATGGGCAGAGCTGGAGGGCAGCCAGGGGGCGGGGCCTAGGGTGCCCAAGGGGATGGAGAGGCAGCATGGCGTGGCCGGGTGAGGCCAGGTGGGAAGGGGCACGGCCCTCCATGGACGTCCCCGGGCTGTGGCCCCGCGCCGTCCCGCCCCGCCCCGCCCGCAGGTGGCTCGTCACCGTCACCGATTTCCAGACGCGCTCGCGCCTGCTGCGCTCGGGGCTCAGGCCCCGCAGCCTCGCGCACCCACTAGTACGCCACGACGACCTGCTGCTGGGTGACTACCGCCTGCACCTGCGCCGCTCCGTGGTCCGACAGCGCATGCTCGAGGCCCTGGGGGCGGAGCCTGCCGAGGAAGACTGACGCGCGGGGGGCGGGTGTGGGTCCCACTCCGCGGCCTGGGTGGAGAGGGGGCGTGGCCTCCCCAGGAAGGAGGCGGGGCCTGCTCGAGGGAGTGGATACTGTGAGTTTAATTATAAAGAATGACCTGGTACAAAAGCCATTTTTCTCAGCAAAATCTCGGTGGGGAGTCGGGGGGAAGGAGGTGGCGGGGGG
>NW_008481491.1:0-3909 GCF_000622305.1 Nannospalax galili
GCAAGCATGGCATGTGTCTCTCCGTGTTGGCTGGAATTTAACTTCTGAGCTTGGTGAGGTTTGTTCAGGTCTGGCCTTAGTTTTATCTAAAGTGGTCTGGACCAGTCAGCCTTCTAGAACTGGGGCCCTGCTGGCTACAGGGGAGAGCCCCCAGGCATTTGTCTCAGACCGAGATGCTAGAAGTGTACCATATTTATTTTATCAGTGGCCTTATCTGTTTGTCAGGGACTGACTCTTTCATTTTCATTCTTACCAGCTATCTGAAAGTGTTCTAATTTCTTCAGATAGGCTTTAAAATAGCCACATTCACAGCATCAGACCACTATTTTCAGCATCCTCAATAGCTTTCTTCAGGTGGCCCACAGACTCCAGTGTGCATAAAAATCACCCAAGGACCAGGTTCAGATGGAGATTGTGAGTTCCAGATCCAGAGATTTTCATTCAGTAGGTCTTCAGTGGGCCCTAGGAATTTGCATTTTCTCTTTCTTTTTTTAATTTTTAATTAAAAATATATTTTATTTATTATTTTTATTTTCTGTGTGTGAGAGTATTGCCTGATAGAATGCCCCAGTTGCAGACCCTCCCTGAGGTGCTTCAATAAACTCAGTTTTGTCTGGGGTCAAGTATGGTCTCCTTTGTTCTCTCCTATTGTTCCTGTATTCTGCGCCCCAATACCTAACATTGCCTGCCTGTGTGTAAGTGCACCCGAGCAATGCCCTCGGAGGTCCAAAGAGAGCATCAGATTTTCCTGGAACTGGAGTTGCTGATACCATGAAGTTAGTTGCCACGTGGGTGCTGGGATCTGAACCCGCTTCCTCTGCAGGAGCAGCCCTTCCTCTTAACCACTGAGCAATTTCTCCAGCTCCAAGGAATTTCCATTTTCAAAAGAGTTGCCTGGGGCGATTCTGATACCTGTGGATCTGTGGGCTACATTTTGAGGAGTAGAGGTTAAAGGAAAACTCAGAGGTGAATCCCATAAAATCAAAAACTTAAATTTTGACTCTCAGCAAATGTAGCCACGGCAAGCAACTTTAGCCACTGTAAGCAAATTTAGCCCACTCAATGAGTTTCAAACCTGGGCTTGAGTGACTGTGTGCAGACAATGTCCTCAAAACTGATTATAAGGCTTCAGAAAAGAGTATCTTGGCAAGCTCCTTCCTCACTTCAACTTTCTGAATTTTAACCATTTTTCCTATTTATGCTTTTCTCTGTTTCCCAAGTTTCCAACATTAAACATGGATGACTTTTATCATTAGAAAAATGATCTTAAAATTATCAAGCCAAATGAAAACCCCCTAAAGGCTCACATATTTAATCTTTTGAAGGTGTTCAACAGGGGTCCCATAGACCCTCAGAGAATACTGGTCGTTGCTCCTGCTCTTGATTATCCAACCAGAATTTGACAGTAAGACCATATTGCTGAAGACGTTAACTGCATGAGCCATAGAAAAAGCAAGGAGAAATCAAGCAGGTGCTGACTTCAAAACTTCCTCTCTGCTTGCTGGCTTTCATAGTGCTGGAAGGTGCTCTGAATGCCACCTGAAGAGAATATTAATCATCAGCCTTACCCAACTATGAATCCTGAGCGCTAACAGCATCCAGCCCTCCAAGGTATACCCACTGCTGCAGTAGTGGCTGGAATATTATGGGGAGTAACCACATCATTTTCTAATTGGATTTAAGGTCCAGTTCATAGGATGGAGCCCACAGCTGACACTGCTGTCGGGCCTGTGAACCTGAGGTGAGACAGATCACAGGACGTAAAGGAGAGTCTAATACTGGGGTTTTTTGGCTAAATAGATATGGTATTAAAATGACTCCTAGTGATTTATTGCCTAGATTAATACATCTCTTAATTGTCACTAGAGAAGCTTCCTTATACAGCAGATGGTGATTAACACAGAGAGCCACAGCTGGCCAACGTGCAGAGAATACGAGGCTACAGACTGCTTATACTTGAATAGGACACTATGTCTAACTTCTGCCTGACAAGGTTCAGGGATCATTGCAGAAGAGGGGACAGAAGAATTCTAAAAGCTAGAGGTGGTAGAAGACCATAAGGAAACAGAGTTTTCCAGACAGTCGGTCAGTTACTCATATGAACTCAGAGAAACGGTGACAGCATGTACAAGTTCCACCTGTACTCAAGCCAGGCAAAATCCCAGAACAGCTGTGGGAGACAGGGCAAGAAACCCCACCCTGCTGTTCATGACCAATGGCTGGTATGTATGGGAGGGGGAGAGTCAGTCTCTTTCAAGGGTGAGACTCTTGATAGCTTGACCAGGCTCCAGTGGACGAACCCCACCGAAAGGGCATCTGGGTACACAAACTTGCCTATATAGACATATATACGCATATAGATATATAGGTATGCATATATGTATATTATACTCTATGTATTATAATATATATATATGTATTATATATATTAGAGTACATGAAATTGGGTGGGGGTAGTAAGGGAGGGCATAGATAGCAGAGGGAATCTAAATAAGACAAAACTATATTGTATGAAATTCACAAAATTTCAATAAAAAAACCATTACTTTATTTCTATAGATTTACCCATTTTCAGTCAGTGCTTCCTTTAACTGGAATCGTATAATATGCAATCTTCTTTTCAAATTAGCATCATAAATGTTATCCCCAATGCGAAACAGATTTTCTTTGCTTCCCTCAAATGTATCACACGCTTCCCTGGAAAGATGTAGGAAACTGTCAGCATCCCCAGGGCAGGTGTGAGAAAAAGGAGGTGCTGGGATTGGGAAGGCTTTGCAGTTGCCAACAGTTCCTCCGGTAGGGTTGGGGTTTCTCGACCTCCCTTTCTCAACAGAGGATAGCTGCTCTGCACTATTCTTCCCCTCATCCACTCAATTGCAAAGGAAAATAGCCACCACTAAGAGCAAAACGAAACACACCTCAGGTCAGCTCCTTAACTAGGGCCTGAGGCAGGAGTCATCAGTGGAGAAGGGAGGGGAAAGGCAGCACCGTCATTGCTCTGCGGGAGGCCTTTGCTGCAGCCTGTTGTAACTGTGTGCTGTAACTGTGTGGGTGGACTAGACGAAGCAGTTCATTGATAGCTTGTGAGGATATTTCTGACTCTGTGACACTGATCAGTGCCACAAATGCTCGGCTCATTCACGTTCCACCACCACATCCTCGCCTATAAGGGACCAGACAGTGAGGAAAGTGACCAGTGTTGGGGGCCAGAGGCTTGACAGAGTGCCAGGGGGAGCCAGTGTGTGCACATGGGCATGTGGCAGGACAGGATCCTGGCGGGGCAAGCAGAATGGGAGGAGAAACTGCCTGACCAAGAATGTGAAGCAGATTCTGGGATCTGAGGGATCTAGAAGCGGAGCTTGCAGAGGACCTCAAAGCCCATGATATGTGATCTTTTATAAATGCCTTCGTGTTGTAGCATCTACCAGAACTCTATTCTTTGAATGAATTAATAATATTCCACTATACAGCTGTATTACATTTGGTTTATTCACTTATTAGTTGATGGACATCAGGACTGCTTACTCCTTTCACTAACATTTATGTGCAAGTTTTCACATAAATATTCATTTCACTTCCCTTGAGCATACAGTTAGCCACCGAGTTGCTGGTTCCTTCAGTATTTACCGTTTTGAAATTGCCAAATTGTTTATCAAGGCAACAGCGTTACAGCCCAGTCAGCAATATAGGAAGGCTCCAATTTCCCCCAATATTTGCCAGTGTTTGTTATTAACTTATTTTCTTTTATTATAGTCATTTACGTGGGGGTGTAGAGATGTCTCATTGTGCATTTGACTTGAATTTCCCTGGTGAATAATTAAATTGTCTTTTATTATTGTTTTAAAATTTTATTTTTATTTATGTGTGTGCATGTGTCTCTGTGTGCGTGCGTGTGTGCGTGCGTGCGTG